>NC_142009.1:81581932-81741932 GCF_049901735.1 Notechis scutatus
AATTTATTAAGAATCAATGCTCTTGAAATGTAAGTTCACTGTGAGGTTACATGTAATGTGAATGTTTGAAAGGAATTTGCTTTTAGAGATTAAATAATGACCAATCACATGAGTCTGTAATTAAGGATGGCAATGTAGCATCAGTATATTTCCCCCTTGAATTCCAGGCCATCATTTGATCCTTTCCATTTGTAAAAAAGTTACATAATGGAGTTGGTGAAAATATTTGAATACTGAGACCTCAAAGCAAGATAGGAGTTTTCTGTCATCACTACCCTCTTTTCTTTATATCGCATCACATCAAAGGGAATGATATACTACTGAACTTCTGTCCAGCCACATTAAAACTCAAAAACAAAGAGGGACTGGAGAAAAACAAACAAACAAACCTCCCTGACATGCGGGTGGGGAGGGACACACACACACACACACAAATGTCAAAAAAAAACAACAGTGAGAAAATCAAAGAAACTGCATGCTGCTCAGATGCCCATATTTAGAGAAAACAAAATGTTGTCAACATTGAGAATTAATGATGTTCCCAAACTTCATGATAGCCTATTTTAGGTGGGTCCCTGGAAAGATATGTATTCAAAAGACTCTGGAGACTCACTCTAAAATTTGATATATTTGAGATGAAGACTGATTTTCTATTCATAAGAACTAGAGTAAAACATTTAGTCAAATGTGGCAAACTAGGACATGTAGTCAACTGCCTTTATTATTGTGCTGCTGAAGATTATTAATCAGAAAAATTGGATATTTACTTTCTTCCTATGATATGAACAACACGTATGTTGCCCATAACAGTATCTTAATAAATGATCCTGTTTTGCCTCCTTGCCTACATGGGGAGAAAGGGAAAGAAGCAGGGGGAGAGAGAAAGAGAACCTTAATTTCACAATTCCTCCCATAACAGATGCAAGCTCTGTAATGGAAAAGGTAGGCTCCTCTAGCTGCAAAAATCATGTTTCTTCATTACCTAACAGAAAAAGGGGGAGTGGGAGAGGAATGTGATATAAGCAAATGGTGATGTGAAGAAGTAATTGTTTTAATTCCTTTTTTGTTTTTTCAAACTCTGCATTTCAGCCTTTCACGGTGTAGCTATTACAAGCCTTCTGCTCCCAAAACTCCGTCTCCCGGAGGCCCATTACATAGGCCAGAGGTAGGGAACTATGGCCCTTTTATGATCTGTGAAGTTCAACTCCTAGAATTCCTGAGCCAATATGGCTGGCTCAGGAATTCTGGGAGTTGAAGTTCACAAATTGTACAAGAGCCATAGTTCACCACCCCTTGTCACAGATCAACCCTTTTTTAGGATTTTAGCAGATGAGGAAGGTGCAGTCTTTTTTCACCTGGGATGGAGGGTGGCCATAGCTCAGCTTTTGTGCTCTGATTAAAGACTCACAAGGGAAACTGCTTGTGATGTTGTGGCCTCACTGGGGCAGCAACCAATCCAATTTGGGGGTGGGAGGTGGGGGAATTTAAGGAATACAATTAGTGCCTTAATGAAAGATTTGCTACATCCATTACAAGACCCCTTCCCCAACAAAACAGGGTTCAAATAGTTAGCCCTGCCTATTTCAAGGGAAATCTGAAGCTGCTCACCCCAACCTGCTAGCTTATGTCTTTTCATAACTGGCTGATGTAATCCCTTTGTATTTCATACTCACAATTTTCTGAATTGCGCCTCGAATCAAGTTCACTTGATTCACATATGCAGCTAATACATCAAGGTACTGAGAAAAAGTTGGTGCTGCTGTTTGATGACTAAATGAAAGGAAATAAGGTAAGCTTTAATAATTTAACAAAGTTGCATTGGAGACCAATACCATGACTTCAGTGTATAAATGCCAAATTCCCATTTAATGCTTTTTGTCCAGCTTAAAATGTTTGTTCTTTAAAGTAAAGAATATATATAGATTTAGACAATTTGCACCTTTTTAGCCTAATAATCATCATATACAATATCCCAGTGTGCTTCTTCAGTTTCATTTTTTTGGTAGTTTTTGAACTATCAAATCCAAGCTTAAAGCTTCTTTTTCAAGCAAAAATACCTCCAACACTGTAACCTTTCCCTTATGCAAAAATGGCTCCATTCTTCTGTAACCTCAGTTGATTTATTCATGTCCTTTTTCCAAACCTACAATAGCTACCAATTTTAGCCAGAAATATACATATCATTTCATGTGTAACATAAATATGGAGAAATTTATCTCTGCCTCTAAGATGTGATATCTAACTTTATCCATAGCAACTAAACATACTTATTCAACAAGTGATCCAGAATTCAAAGGCCTCCTGATTAGTTACCATTAATTCAAATCCTAAAAGGGGCATGTTACTTAGGATTTTTATCTCTTGCCGTAAAAGAAATTCCTTTAAACTTCCTTCAGTCAAGAATATGACATTTGGAGTTGTGAATTTTTTTTAACTACTCTAAGTAATTTGTTGGGGTTAGCAAATTTATTCACCTCTCTGATAACTCTGACTTTCAGAATATTTATCAGTTATATAGATGTTCCTCACAGCATTCAATGAAAAAATTAATTACTGCCATTCACACTTATTATTGAAAGGTCAAACTGTTACTTACCCAGTTTTTCTGCAAAGGAGCAAGTGAGCTATTTTAAGAAGAACTAGAAGAAAGGATATGTATATAGTTATATATATCTATTGTTAGTTACTACCGGTTTAAGTGCTGTGACTGGAAAAATAAATGGGGAAACTGTTAAGTGAAAAGAGAATCCCATAATGATCTTCCCCTACTATAGCTCCTACAAAGCATTAAGAGATCTGGGTCTTTGGACGAAGTACAGGTTTGCTGGAGACAGGTGGAGGTGACAAGGATTTGCCCATTCAGTCACTCAGACTTAAGCCGATCTTGAGGGCACCCAACTTACAAGCCCTTCAAATATTCCTTCATTTGCCGAATTGCAAAAGCTACAGTAGTAAGATTATGGCTAGTTCCTTAGCTAAGAATGTACAACCATTCCCAAAAGGACTGAAATATGTACTCTTGCGGGAGACACAAATATTACTATTTCATTTGCTTTTTAAAAATACAGTAATGGAACAGAGAGAATGATAAGAGTAGTCCTTGCTAAACAAGCATTAATTCAGCAAGCATTCAAAGTTATGTTATGACTGGACCTCAGAGTTATAGAATAGAATAGAATAGAATAGAATAGAATAGAATAGAATAGAATAGAATAGAATTCTTTATTGGCCAAGTGTGGTTGGACACACAAGGAACTTGTCTTTGGTGCATATGCTCTCAGTGTACATAAAGAAAAAATAAAATATATTCATCGAGAATCATAAGTTTATGATTATGGCTGTTTTTATGGTTTGTTATTGTTTTATGGTTATTTATATATATAAAATAATATATATATTATAAATTATACACACACACACACACAAAATATGGTTATGGCTGTTGCAATGCCTCTGCAGCTGTGTCATTACATAGCAATAGCACTTAGACATATACTGCTTCTTAGTGCTTTACATCCCTCTCTAAGAGGTTTACAGAGTCAGCATATTGCCCCCAACAATCTGGGTCCTCATTTTATTAACCTCGGAAGGATGGAAAGCTGAGGACCAAACTGTTGGCAGTCAGCAGATATAGTCTGCAGTACTGCATTCTAACCACTGTGCCACCATGGCTCCAAAATTTGGGCAGTCCATCCTTATTTCTGATTGCAGCATTCACTTCAATTCCTCCTACTTCCCTATCCCACCCCATCTCTAGCCTTTTGGCCATCCTGCATTCCATTGAAACCTACCCCTGCTGCCCCTTGCTGACCTTTGCCACCTTCTTACTTCTACTGCTGAGGCACCCAAAGCATTGCAAAGGGAAGTAGCTGCCTCAGCTAGCAGAAGTGTAAAGTCTTTTCCTAACACCAGTATAACCCTCACTTAACCAAGCAAAGGGATTCCCGGAACTACCATTGCCAAGAGGTGCAGTCATGTGATATTTCACCTAAGAAACCACTTCAGTTAGCAACAGAAATTCCGATGCCAAGTAGGAGAATTAAATGAAGACTGTCTGTAAATGGAAATCAGAAGAGTTCCAGCAGGGAATTTACTTTTCAGAGGAAAAGCATACGAATATATATTTTTTAAAATGAATTATCCATGTAATTTCACTAGCAACAAATGAAAATTTATAGATTTTATATATTCATGAGCTGTGAAGGACAGGATCCAGACGTTCTACCTGAAAGCAAAAGCTCTAACTATGCTGAAGTTTTTCTTTCTACAATATAGCAGAAAATAGGACAGAAGCTACTTGGTAGCAGCATAATTCTATAAAGAGCCGTGGTGGCACAGTGGTTAGAATGCAGTATTGCAGGCTAATTCTACCGGCTGCCAGCAGTTTGATTCTCACTGGCTCAAGTTTGACTCAGCCTTCCATCCTTCCAAGGTTGGTAAAACAAGGACCCAGATTGATGTGGGGAAATATGGTGACTTTGTAAACCACTTAGAGAGGGCTGTAAAGCACTGTGGAACAGTATATAAGTCGAAGTGCTATTGCTGTAACTGTAAAGCCACCAATTTCCCACCCCTTGGGTAGTCCATATCTGGAATTGGAAAAAAGCCTCAAAAAGAAATACATTTGATTCTTAAAGATAAAGCACATACCTGCTCCACAGAGGAATGCATCATAGGCGGCCTCATGAGGACACTTATTTATAGCTGAAAGATTTCAAATGCAGAGAAAAGGTAAAACATGGAAAAAGAACTAGACATATAAAAGAAGCTGGCTGATGTTTTAATAATTAAAAGGGCTATATGAACCATAAATGAACAGAGTAACCATAATAATTACACTGGATTTACAAATAAAATCTTGTGACAAGGGACAAAGAAAAACTGAAAGGAAATAAAGTTTTGCAACATTATTTGAATGCACTGAAGAGTAAGATTGTTAGAATTAATAGTAAGGAATATAAAGTTGGTTTATTTGATTAAAATAAAGTTATAAATGTATATATGATGTAAAAATGCTTAAAATATTAAAAGAGACATGCTGATAAATCTATAAATAATAAAGAGAAGAGATCATTTGTTATATTTAAGAGATGACAAACTAATAAAAGTATTCATATTTGTTAGGATGAAGATGGAAAGTCACTTCTTTGTAAGTTTTTCTTTTTCTTTACTATATTTAAACTTTTCTTTCTTTTCTATTTTTCATTTTCTTCTTTTCTATACAGTCTAATTTTTATTCTTTTCTATATAGTTTAATTTTTATTCTTCTATTTTTGTTTAGTTTGTTTTTTTTAACTTTTATAATTACAATCTTTAATAAAGTTATTATTTAAAAAAGAGAAAGTAAGTAATAGTCACACTCTATTAAGTTGCCCTCGTTATTCCTTATGGATAAAGAATAAGATGGCAACAGAACAGATAACTCTGTAAAGTTCAGAGGTGCCGCCTACACCCCTTTCAAAGAATACCTGAGTGTTTGTTGCAATGAAGCTAACTGAACCTTGTGACAGCTCTATGCACATTAATGTGATCTTTTCTTCAAGATTATGAAAAATCTCTTCAAACTAAGCAAAGGACATTTTTTTAGATTTACCAGTGATAATGGTTACATGGTAAGAGTTTCATTCCAAACCAGACGTACCGTATCTGAGGGAATCATCTGAGTGAAAGATCTCTGGACAAAGCTGGTCTGTTGGATTCACAATGCTGTTAAGAGGCAGAAATCATTTTTAATTCCTGCATGTTTCTTTCTGACAACCCTTCCCTCCCTCCTCCTCCACATCCACTCATATGGCTCCTTTGAAAAAGAGAAATTGAATGGATTAGAATTTCTAGAGTAGGCCTCCAGAGGTCAGATCTAAAGACCTCATACCGCTATTTTATGCTCTCCTGTAACTTCTTAACACCATTTATATAAGCTTCCTATTGTCAGAAACTATGCATACGTCAATCCTATAAAGCAGACGAGAACGAAAAACAGCATGATACAGGCCTCAAACTACTTTTATTAAAATTGGCTACAGTAACACAAACTTGCAAGTATGAATATGTTCTGCTCAATCCTATTTTGTCTATCAGGTGAAGTTTGTGTATGTGTGTGTTTCTGGATGGATGTCTGCTTAAGACATTTTTGCTCCCGGTTCCCAAATCTGGGATTCTGCAACCTTTATCTCCATCAAGGTCATCCTCCTGACAGGCATATTCCCCTCTGAAAAAAAATCGGGGCTGGCCAAAGAGACCCCCCACCGCGTGCCAAGAAATCGCTGCCCAGCTCCCTTTTCCTGCCGCTCAGCAGCCTCCGCTCGCACCGCCCGCCCGCCCGGGCTCCGCTCAGGTATCCGGCTGGGGCTGTCAGGAGTTGCTACCGCTGGCGCGGCTCCGCGTGGCTCCAGTCCGCGTTGCCTGGGGAAGGGAAAGGCAAAACCAGGAGCCGCTGCTGCCGTTGCAAAGCGCCGCCGCAGCTCTTCCTTTTGCCTTTCCCTTCCTGAGGCAACGCGGGACTGGAGCCACGCAGAGCCTGCGCCAGCGGTAGCAACTCCTGACTCGGGCCTCCGAGGGAGGAAGGAGAGAAGAAGTGGGGGAAGGGGCGATTCCCAAAAAATCAAAATTCCGATTTTAATCGGAAGAATATCATGTCTGTCCTGATGGTCTATAGTATTGCAGATTTATGACCATGACATCAGAAAATTCTATAGATAGACTGACTTTAATGTTATCCTAAAATCTGCTTCTGTACTGAGAATGACAAGACTTTTGGGCAATACATTGGTTGTTTATTCCTCTTTCAAATGTCCAAATGAGCAATGTGCCATCTAGCTACATCTAAATGAAGGAAATACGGAACTAAAACACCATTTGAGTATGGAACTAAAACACCATTTGATTCCTGAGAGTTTTTACTGGAATAATCGGTCAGTGAAATGAAATAGTTATTAAGATTACTAATCAGATATTATAATGATTGCACAGGGACGAGTTCAAGAAAGAGGCATTTGGCTGACCTGCACAGTGTTTCATACAATTCGAAAAGATAAGAAACTTGACGAAACTGGAATTCCTGTGTTGAAGGTGGGGAAAAAAAAGAAATGAGAAGTTTTTAGGTGCCACGGATATGAATCAATTGGCAAAGAATAAAAGAGACAGTAAAAGTATGGAAGTCAGAAGGAAGGTGTGAAACCCACTGTGCTTCTGAATTTTCCTATAACCTTTGTTTTCCTATGGGGAAAATGAGATTATTACCCATTTCACTATTAAATTTTCTATGCTATGAATGCAATACCCTTAAATAAGCTTGGAATTTACATGAACCAAAACTGATTTAACATATTTTTATTCTAGTTCCTCCGAAAACACATCTCATCTTCATCAGCTACCCCTCCTAAAAACGGGAAGCCTGGGGAAATAGAATTCTATTTTGAAACTCAAGGAAGGCCAGCCTTATTCCCCTTCCCATAATGAAGATAAATCTTATCAGCCTGCACATTGGAGATTAGTGTGTGGAACTTACAAAGCAGACCTCAAACAGGGACATCAGCATTGTCACTCTGAGCCAAGCCAGTGGTTACATCCTTCCAATTCATTTTTTTGTAAGTTCAAAAAGAGAAGTTTTTATTTGCTCAGCCCTAAAATATACCATTTTTAATATATGTAATATTCAGGTTCCCCAGGAACCTACCAACATTTTCTTGCAGTGTCTGCAGCACTGAGTTCGTGAGCCTGGGACTTACGCTGAAATGGACCAGAAGCTGGCATTAAATCACTTCTGCTGAACTCTGGGATTATTGCTCCTCTAAGAAGTATTGAACAATGAAAAACAAAGAGTAGGCTTTCTTGATCTTTATTAAAAGGGGGAAATGACTATGTGCTCATTTATTTATTAAACTAAAATACTTAATTTGAAAGAAAATGTAATATAAAAGTGACCGAGCTTGATCTCTTTAGTCTGGTAGTCCAAAACCATTCACTTTATGTTAATGGCACTTTATTGCCTCATGTAAGTGTTTTTTTTTTCCCCAGCCACAAACTGAGATCCTTCAGCTATTTAATCTGGGACATTAAGCATCTTTTTTTTTTAAAAAAAGGCCCCTCACTTTGAGAGGAAGAAAGAAATGCAGATGAAAACAAGCTGGAACATTTTTAATAGTGGCAGAGAATGAAAATTACCTTCCACATGGCTTTGGCAATGTTCTTTGTATCCAAAAGAACCGGAAACAGGAAGTGAATGTTATCTTTGAATTCTTCATAATTTTCTGAAGATTATAAGTAATAAAATGGGAAAAGGAGGGAGAACAAATTACCAACTTACAACCAGTTGATTAATAAGTGTTCAAAGTTACGAAGGAGCCCTGCTAAAGGTACTTATGACTTGGTTCTGAAGCTCCAAAGGCTGCCCTCCCCACAGTCACATTTACTTCTAGTTTTCACCAAAAACGTTCCCTAAAAGAGGGGTCCCCAACCCCCCAGGCTGTGGACCAGCACTGATCCGTGGCCCTCCAGGAACCGGTCAACACAAGTGAGCAAAGCCCCATCCGCACACATGCAGGATCCAGGCAGCACGGAAAACTGCCTCCCATGGAACTAGTTCCTGGTACCCAAATTATTGGGAGGGTTTCTTACCATAGAGAACAATGGGTTCACTTAACAACTGTGGTAATTTGTTTAGTGACCGCCATCAAAAAAAGGTTGTAAAATTGGATAGCTCATGTGGTTGACCTGCTTTACAACCATCAAGACTTATGACCATAATGGGCAGACTCCACTATGGTTGCAAGTCGAGACTATCTGTAATGCTTGCTTGTAAATTTATTAAGCTAATGCCATTAAACTTGCAAGAGACCCAAATTGCACCAGTTCTTTTCTAATAGCAAAGATGAAGAGCAATTGCTTAAGAGCTGAAAGAGGGATACGATAGATCCTATACGACTGGTATTCGAAATGGCTTTACCAGGAAGGGGCTTGTAAAATTTCTCGTGTAGATACAGAAGATCCATCAGCATATTGTGTCCCACCAGCGGCTACAGAGAGCGAAAATAAAAAACAACAACAAAACCAAGCAAAACTTGGTAAGATTGTCAGTACATCCTTGCAATTCTGCATTGCTCCTTTAAAAACACTAAGTATAATTTGCTTGCTAGAGCTATGCTTTGCAGAGGGCATTCTTCCAAACCCAGGGACAAACTGCAGGTAATGCAGAACATAAGTAATGTAATGGAAGTGAAATTGTAAGTTGTGGTCATATGATTTTATGGCTTAGCAGCCACATTGCTTCACTTAGTGGCCGAAGGTTGAAAGGCCAGATGACATGAAAGAAACCGGGCCATTCAAACAAGTGAAATACCATCTGTGGGATGCAGACAGCATATGAAACCACGGCCCCTCCGGTCTGCAGAAAAACCTCTCTCCATAGAACTGGGCCCTGGTACCCAAAAGGTTGGGGAGGGGCTGCTGACTAGTTCTGCTCTCCACCCTCCTATCCTTCTGCAAGAGCCTGAAGACCTGGCTCTGACAGGTGGCCTGGAGCCCCAATGGGAGAGTTCCAGGCTGGAGGTACCGTGTTTCTCAATATAATAAAGCTGGGTCTTATTTTTATTTTTTTTGAGCCCTGAAAAAATGGCTAGGCCGTCTTTTCGGGGGTGACTTAATTCCCCCCCCCCCTTGCATCTTCGGGCGGGCGGCAATGGCTTGGATGTTGACCTCGGCGTTGGTGGGGCACTTCGTATCGGGGACAACGCAGGCAGCACCATATCCGGGTGTGCAACAAAAGAACTTCCTAACGGCAAGCCCCCCCACCATTCCCCCCCATTTTGCATGTTTTAATATAGGCCTTAATTTGGGGGGAGGGGCTTAATTTCATTTCATGCCTATAAAACATGCTGGGACTTCCTATTGGGGGAGGCCGTATTGTTGGAGAAACAGGGTAGTTACTGGACTGATGACAGATTCCATCTCCCCTCCCCACTTGCTCTCTGCTCCCCACACGTCCATCTTTTTTGGTTATCATATTGATGTATTCTCATTGTTTTCTTTTTTTGTAGTTTATTTTATGGTTCTGTTATTTCGGTTTTGTTGTCACTCTTTTCATTTCTTCCTTTTCATTGTTGTAAGCCACCTAGAGTATTCCCAGGGTGAGAGAGGCGACAAATAAATTTAATAGCAATAAATAAACATTTTGCAACTCAGGCTTTTATCATGAATGGACTTTCTAACAGAAAACTGGGCTTTACCTTCTTAGCTCTCACAAGTGTCTGGAAAATGTTGGTAAAGCCCCTTGCGGAATAAAGAATTTGTTCTCTCTGACATGGATCAAAAGCCGTGTTTTCCAGGACCCAGCGGTATTGTGGATTCATCTTTTTCACCATCAACTAAGAGATAAGAACAGCAGTTGTCAGTAACTCATTCTCTTTTGTTACCTCTGCTTGGGTGAATGTTTAATATACTCAGCCTTTTTAACTGTCAAACCATGTTTGTCTGTTCAAACTGATGGTGTTTGGTACATTTGTTATACAGTATTTAACAGAGAGAATTTTTCAGTCTACAGTGACTGCAGAAAAATCTAGGCAATTTTTAGTAGGCAGTGATTCAGGAGGCAGGGAAGATTTTTCACTCTAGACATAAGTCAACTGCATCGGGTTTTCCCTTGCCACATCTATGTGCGTTTCCTTTGGACAAAATATAAATAAAAATAAAAGGAAGTTTTCTAAAGAAGAATGCAAAATGTATATGCAGAATTATATCTATATAATTTCGCTCCATTTAGTATTGCATTAATAAAATTTAAAGCACACAAATGCTTAGTCTTTTTTATTTGTCTTAAAATTCTCAAGAAACACAGTATCATATTCATATATATATATATATATATATATATATATATATATATATATATATATATATATATATATATATATATATATATATATATATGGATCTTTGGTTATTCGGGTTTTCTCCCGCGTAAGATTCAAAGTATCTAGGCAACGTTTCGATGAAGTCTCATTCATCATCTTCAGGCTTGCTTCTTCGGCTCTGTGCTTCTCAGAGTGATGTGAGCTTTCAGCTGCTTCTTCCTTCTAACTGCCAGTGGGGTGTGACTTGACTGGGTGGGGGCTTGGCTGCGTTCCGATTGGGTGGGGTGTGTTCTCATTGGTTGGAGGCTTGGCTGTGTTCTGATTGGTTGGAGGGCTGGCCGTGTTCTGATTGGCTGGAGGCGTGCTCTGTTCAGGTGGGGCTTGGCCGTGCTCAGGCTAGTCCCAGCTGCTGGGGATTTGAGCTGGTGAGCTGGGATCTTGCTGTTTGGCTTTGAGTTCGTGGTCGTGCCACATCTTCATGGTGGGGTCAGTTCGCTTCATGTATGGCTCAGATGGGTTTGAAGTGGGTAGTGATGCAGCTGCAGTGCGGCTTCTGGTCTGTGGTCGTGTCTCATCTTCTGTGTGGGTGTGAGTCTGATTTTTACGTGGAAGTGTGGTGGTGGCATCTTGTGTGGCCCTCGTGGGTGTGGGTCTGGTGTCATTCATCATGTTGGGTACTCGTCTGTTCATGAGGGCGGGTTTCCAAATGGCTGGTAAGCGGGAGGTGTCATCTCTTTTATTCATGCTGTGTGGGCGTTTTCTATCTCTATCGCTTCTCTGATTATTCTGCTGCTGAAGTGTTCAGTTTTGGCGATAGTTCTGGTATTTTAAAGTCGATCTCATGTCCTGTGGCTTTGAGGTGTTGGACCAGGGAAGAGGTTGGTTCTTCTTTTTGATTGAGTTCTTATGTTCTTCAACGCGTGCACTTATTCTTCTGTTAGTTTGTCCAATGTATGTGGTGAGGCAGGCAGTGCAAGGGATTTCATATACTCCTTGGTTTTCTAACTCGATTTTGTCTTTAGGGTTTCTTAGGATGGTGGATATTTTTCTGTTTGTGCAGAATGCTGTTTTAATGTTGTGTTTTTGGAGGATCTTGCTGATTTTGTCTGTAGTGCCTTTTATATATGGGAGGAGGGCTTTGCCGTTCTCTTGTTCTCTGTCTTGGATTTTGGTTGGGGTTTCTTTTTGGATTAGGTGGGTGATCTTCTTTCTTTGAAATCCATTGGCTGTTAGTACGTTGGTGAGAGTGTTTAGTTCGGTTTTAGGTGTTGTTCATCAGCTAAGCATTTTGTTCTGGAGATGAGTGTCTCAGCTACGGAATTGATCTGTGCTGGGTGGTGGTGTGAGAGTGCGTGTAGATAGCGGTTTGTATGTGTCTTCTTTTGGTAGATGGTGTGTCCTAGGGAGCCATTGGGTTTTTGTATACCAAGACATCTAGGAAGGGAAGTTGATTGTTAGCTTCTGTTTCCATGGTGAATTGTATTTTGGGGTGTAGGCTGTTGAGGTGTGTGAGGAAGTTGTTCAGTTTTTCTTTCCCGTGTGGCCAGATTATGAAGGTGTCATCTACGTATCTGAGCCAGAGTTTGGGTTTGTGATCATATTTTTCTAGAGCTTGTGTTTCAAAGTGTTCCATGTAGAGGTTTGCGATGACAGGTGAGAGGGGTGATCCCATGGGTGCTCCTTCTATTTGTTTGTATTTTTGTCCGTTGTAGGTGAAGTATGTATTGGATAGACAGTGATTGGTCAGATCTAGGATGTGCTGGGGGGTTGTATTTGTTTTGGATGGCTGTCAAGGCTTCTTTTATTGGCACTTGGGTGAAGAGGGATATGACATCGAAGCTCACTAGTAGGTCGCTGGGTTGTAAGTTTTGTTTCTTTATGATCTCGATGAACTGGAATGAGTTTCTTACATGTGAGTTGATGGATTCTGCATAGGGCTGTAGTTGTTTGGCGAGAAATTTGGCTAGGTTTTGTAGAGGTGAGCCTATGGAGCTGACTATTGGTCTAAGTGGAGTTCCTTCTTTGTGTATCTTGGGGAGACCATAAAGCTTAGGGCATCTGGAAGATTTCTCTCTGGGTATGATTCTTTGCTGGATTTCTTCACTGATGGGGGAGGCTTTTATTTTGGATCTGGTGGTTTTTTCTAGGTAGGTGGTGGGGTCTGTCTTTAGGGGTTTGTATGTGGGGTCTAGGAGTAGGTTGGTTAACTTGGTTTGGTAGTCAGATGTGTCCATAACCACTGTCGCGTTGCCCTTGTCTGCTGGTAGGATTATTATGCTGGTGTCTTCTTTCAGGTTACGTAGTGCAGTTTGTTCTTCTTTGGATAAGTTGCTTTTGGGTGGTTTGCTAGTGCAGAGGATGTTGGTGATTTCGAGTCTGATTCTATTAGCATCATCAGGGTTGGTTTTGGTCAGGCTGGTTTCAACTCCGCATATGATGGTTTCTGTGGGGATGTGTTTGGGAGCAACAGCAAAGTTGAATCCTTTTGAAAGGACCTTGGTTTCGGCTTCGGTGAGGATCTTGTCTGAGATGTTGTGCACTGTTTGTTTCATGTGTGGCTGTGAGGGAGAGGAGTTGGTTTCTGGCATTGTTGTAGTTTTCTGAGTTTGTTGGTGTGTGTGTCTGTCTTGAGGGTGGTCTGTGTTTCGGCTCTCCAGACAGCGAGTTGTTTGGATTTGTCCCAAAGTAAGGGGTGAATCTTGTTGCTGAGTCTGAGGTGAAGTGTGAGAAGATCTTTGTTGATTTGGTCTAGGAGAAATCTTTTTGTGTGAAGTTCATTTCTAATTAGGGCCAATTCTGTTCTTTTTAGGATGCGTTTGGTGGCTGCTGTGTTGGTGTGGAATTTCAATTGGAAGCTTGTGGGAATTAAATTTTGATCTCGGCAGTTGCATAGGAATGCGAGGTCACATAAAATGGAAGCTCTTTGGACTTCAAGTTTTTCATAAGTCCTGGTCAGATGGTGGGTTTCCTCCCCATAGAGGTGCAATATTTGTTTTCTGAGGTTCTCGCGGGTATTTGTATGTGGATCTTTGGTTATTCGGGTTTTCTCCCGCGTAAGATTCAAAGTATCTAGGCAACGTTTCGATGAAGTCTCATTCATCATCTTCAGGCTTGCTTCTTCGGCTCTGTGCTTCTCAGAGTGATGTGAGCTTTCAGCTGCTTCTTCCTTCTAACTGCCAGTGGGGGTGTGACTTGACTGGGTGGGGGCTTGGCTGCGTTCCGATTGGGTGGGGTGTGTTCTCATTGGTTGGAGGCTTGGCTGTGTTCTGATTGGTTGGAGGGCTGGCCGTGTTCTGATTGGCTGGAGGCGTGCTCTGTTCAGATGGGGGCTTGGCCGTGCTCAGGCTAGTCCCAGCTGCTGGGGATTTGAGCTGGTGAGCTGGGATCTTGCTGTTTGGCTTTGAGTTCGTGGTCGTGCCACATCTTCATGGTGGGGGTCAGTTCGCTTCATGTATGGCTCAGATGGGTTTGAAGTGGGTAGTGATGCAGCTGCAGTGCGGCTTCTGGTCTGTGGTCGTGTCTCATCTTCTGTGTGGGTGTGAGTCTGATTTTTACGTGGAAGTGTGGTGGTGGCATCTTGTGTGGCCCTCGTGGGTGTGGGTCTGGTGTCATTCATCATGTTGGGTACTCGTCTGTTCATGAGGGCGGGTTTCCAAATGGCTGGTAAGCGGGAGGTGTCATCTCTTTTATTCATGCTGTGTGGGCGTTTTTCTATCTCTATCGCTTCTCTGATTATTCTGCTGCTGAAGTGTTCAGTTTTGGCGATAGTTCTGGTATTTTTAAAGTCAATCTCATGTCCTGTGGCTTTGAGGTGTTGGACCAGGGAAGAGGTCGGTTCTTCTTTTTTGATTGAGTTCTTATGTTCTTTAATGCGTGCACTTATTCTTCTGTTAGTTTGTCCAATGTATGTGGTGGGGCAAGCGGTGCAAGGGATTTCGTATACTCCTTGGTTTTCTAACTCTAACACAGCCAAACCCCCAACCAATGAGAACACACCCCCACCCAATCAGAACACAGCCAAGCCCCCACCCAATCAAGTCACACCACCACTAGCAGTTAAAAGGAAGAAGCAGCTGCAAGCTCACATTACTCTGAGAAGCACAGAGCTGAAGACACAAGCCTGAAGATGATGAATGAGACTTCATCGAAATGTTGCCTAGATACTTCCAATCTTACGCGGGAGAAAACCCGAATAACCAAAGACCCACATACAAATACCCGCGAGAACCTCAGAAATATATATATTTTCTGAGGTTCTCGGTGTAGATGTGGATCTTGTTATTGGGTTTTTCTCACAGAGATTGAAGTATCTAGCAGGTTGATGAAGTCTCATTCATCATCTTCAGGCTTGTGTCTTCTTCTCTCTTCACTCTGAGAAGCACAGAGAAGAAGACACAAGCCTGAAGATGATGAATGAGACTTCATCGAAACGTTGCCTAGATACTTCCAATCTTACGTGGGAGAAAACCTGAATAACCAAAGATCCACATACATACATACATACATACACACACATATATATATATATATATACATACATACATATACATATACATATACATATACATATACATATACATATACATATACATATATATATATATATATATATATATATATAGACTCAAGAGTTTCTACAGCATGAGAAGTATTTAAATTTTCAAAATCTAAAAGAAGAAGACTCTCCTGCATACTTTTTTTGTATTCAATAAGTAAATAATGAAGTGCGATATCTAACAACCAATTACAAGATTCAACTAACACAATTTGTAGTATCCATGAAAAATTAGTGTAATGGACAAAGAGTTAAGCATTCAGAGATAACTCCCCATTTAATCTTAGCTCAAGCTTTTATGCCTTTTTAGAAAAATATAACTTCATTTATTAATAGTTAACACCCGTTCCTTGGGTCACAATCTTATATTAATATTTTAAATAGAAAGTCACAAAATAATAATACCTTTGTTATTACTGTCTGTTCATTGAAAACAATATCTTTATGCCAAATTTCATTTCTTTCTACTCTTCTTCAATCCTTTTTTTCTTGTTCTACTTATCTGTTTTCATTTCATGCTAGCTGGTTTCACAGTTTAATCAAGTTCTACTTGTCCAATGACACGAAGCCCAAAAATTCTTTATAAAATTATACTGCAAATTTTCCCTTAAGACAATCACTACCTTTATTATTCTTCTATATTTCAAATAGTTGATTATTTCAATATTCAGTATTTTCACTTACATATAGCATAAGCCGCTAATAGAGAAGTATAGCATAAGCCACTAATGTAGCAAGTATAGCATAAGCTAATAGAGAAGTAATTTATGTAATTTGCAAGGCTATATCATAAGCCAACTTTGTTCTGTACCTAGTGATATGACAAACCTAATTTAACAACTACAGTACTTTTGTATAATCCCAGCTAAACGTTTGTCAGAAATCTCAATGTTACAAACAATGGCAGGGGCAGATTGACTTTGAGGATCTTAATACATATACCAATCTTACCTAATATCCTACAGTATTAAACTCACTTTTTCATCTTCCAAAGGAATAGTCCAAATATCTGGAAAAGCTTTTCTTAGAATGAGCTGTAGTTCAATTACTTGAAAGCCTGTAAGACAAAGTGTAAATAGCATAATGGAAAGTTGAAAATAGTATTATTACAATATATTTTTCTGTGTCTAAAAAAGGTTCTTCAGCCTTGCATTAAAGCATTTAAGTGAGAAATTCATCGCAGTTATACAATTGAATGATGGCGGAGACACCAAGGAAAAATGTTAATAGAACATAAGAAACACACATACCAATAGAAATGAGAATCATACAAATTTTCTTATCCTTTTTTCAGTATATTTTTGATTATGGTTGGTCACACAATCAACCAATTGTTTAGACTGGATTTGGCATTTTTATTCACCTATTAAGTCCTTCCCGTAGGCCAAGATAAGCCAATGTTGTTATTTGATGGGGTTAAAGGTATCATCACAGATACCGTAATGACATAGATACTGTCAACCCTGAAGCTGACCTGACTTAAGCCATTTTGAAGCTTCAGTGTTGCCACACTGGAGCTGAGGGATAGGGAGGGGGAAAAATTAGTGTAATGGACAAAGAGTTAAGCATTCAGAGATAACTCCCCATTTAATCTTTAGCTCAAGCTTTTATGCCTTTTAGAAAAATATAACTTCATTTATTAATAGTTAATCCCCATTCCTTGGGTCACAATGTTATATTAATATTTTAAATAGAAAGTCACAAAATAATAATACCTTTGTTATTACTGTCTGTTCATTGAAACAATATCTTTATGCCAAATTTCATTTCTTTCTACTCTTCTTCAATCCTTTTTTCTTGTTCTACTTATCTGTTTTCATTTCATGCTAGCTGGTTTCACAATTTAATCAAGTTCTACTTGTCCAATGACACGAAGCCCAAAAATTCTTTATGAAAATGATACTGCAAATTTTCCTTAAGACAATCACTACCTTTATTATTCTTCTATATTTCAAATAGTTGATTATTTCAATATTCAGTATTTTCACTTACATATAGTATGTTTCGCTAATAGAGAAGTATAGCATAAGCCACTAATGTAGCAAGTATAGCATAAGCTAATAGAGAAGTAATTTATGTAATTTGGTAAGGCTATATCATGCAAGCCAACTTTGTTCTGTACCTAGTGATATGACAAACCTAATTTAACAACTACAGTACTTTTGTATAATCCCAGCTAAACGTTTGTCAGAAATCTCAATGTTACAAACAATGGCAGGGGCAGATTGACTTTGAGGATCTTAATACATATACCAATCTTACCTAATATCCTACAGTATTAAACTCACTTTTTCATCTTCCAAAGGAATAGTCCAAATATCTGGAAAAGCTTTTCTTAGAATGAGCTGTAGTTCAATTACTTGAAAGCCTGTAAGACAAAGTGTAAATAGCATAATGGAAAGTTGAAAATAGTATTATTACAATATATTTTTCTGTGTCTAAAAAGGTTCTTCAGCCTTGCATTAAAGCATTTAAGTGAGAAATTCATCGCAGTTATACAATTGAATGATGCGGAGACACCAAGGAAAAATGTTAATAGAACATAAGAAACACACATACCAATAGAAATGAGAATCATACAAATTTTCTTATCCTTTTTTCAGTATATTTTTGATTATGGTTGGTCACACAATCAACCAATTGTTTAGACTGGATTTGGCATTTTTATTCACCTATTAAGTCCTTCCCGAGGCCGAGATAAGCCAATGTTGTTATTTGATGGGGTTAAAGGCATCATCACAGATATCGTAATGACATAGATACTGTCAACCCTGAAGCTGACCTGACTGAAGCCATTTTGAAGCTTCAGTGTTGCCACACTGGAGCTGAGGGATAGGGAGGGGGGAATAGAGATAACTGGGGTTGTGTAGCCAAAACAAAATACATTCTCATGAGAACCAAGGACATTCTCACACCTGTCAGAGAGAGGAGTGATGTTACCCAGCAACTGAACAGCACCCTGATTGGACCACGTGACTGATTGATTGGTGAAGGGGAAAAACTTTTACTTTTAATTAGGTAAAAACTGTGAGAACCTTCAGAGTCGGTTTTTACCAGAACTGTGCCAATATGATATATCCAATAAAACTATTCTTTGAGGAATCTACCTGCCTCAGAGTTTTCTTTGCTATATGGATGTATTACTTGGAACCCTGACACTGTTCCAAGTAAAGCTGCCTTTTGCAATTGACTGATGGCAATTTTGTCAATGCCAATGATGTTTAAGTGGTGCTCCAGATGTTTTGGGATTGAAAACCCAGGGTGCCTATTAGTATTGAATATTTTTGCTTTTCTTTTGCCATAGTTGTTCTACTTCTCATTTGCAGGTCTTTGTGCTTTGCAATTCTTATGGTTGGTTGTATAGCTAGCCAGATGTTTAGAATTGACATTTTTATCTATCCATCAAGTCCTTCCCAAGGATCTGGGATAAAGACTCAAGAGGTGGATAAAAATGCCAAACCTAGTTTTATTATATTGTTATCCCACCTTTTTTATTTATGTATTTATATATTTCTATCATCCCAAAGGTTTCATATCTCATCTATAACTGTGGCCAGTACTAAGCAGCAAACGATCTAATTCTCCTGCCTCCTATTTTCCCCACAACCACCGTGAGGTAGGTTCTAGCTGAGACAGAGTAAATGGACCAAAGTCACACAGTTGACTTTCATGTGTGCCTAAGGCAGGACTAAAACTTACAGTCTCCTAGTTTCTAGTCCAGCTTTTTAATCACTAAAACAAACTATATATAGCAAACAAATATACACTTTCAAAATTATAGCCTCTCCCCTAATGCAAAAACAAAACAAAACCCATCAGTTTGAAGGGAAATGTCCACATCAAAAACACTGACCCTTTGTTAAAATATTGTACCTCATGAATAGAGTTATAGTTTATGAACTATTTCACATAGATATGTATATTACACACATATTAATAGCTATAGCTCCTGGAAATAAGTCTCTCTCATGCCACACTACCAATACACACACACACCCATGAAGGAGAAAAATTATGCATATTAAGATAACCCCCCCTGACCTGGAAGGGAGGGGGAAGAGTTTTGAAGTTTTGAAAGAGAAATGGGACAAAATATCAAAAAGTTACTGAAGCAAGGCTGGGAAAGAAGAGAGTCTTTGTCATCCCCACAGCCTGTTTCAAATTTGGAACCAAAGAAAAGGAGAATTCAAGATAAAAGGGAACTTTGTTTCTGTAGAAATGGTTAATATGTTTTAGCCAGGAATCTATACCACATTCTTGGCTTATATTCCTTTTGTTGTGCTAAAGTCTGAATATTTTTATTTCTCTGTACTTCTTTAAAATAATTCCTATATTTACATTCTGAAGGCATGTCCAAAACAACTTGCTTTCTCCAGGCTAATACTTCTCAAAGTGTGATCTGAGGATCACTGGGGATTCCCTCAAGACCCTTTCAAGACCTTTCAGTGTGGCCTGCAAAGTCAAATAACTAAATAAATAATTTAAAAATAATCAGGTTTGTTAAACCAGGCGAGTCAAATAACTAAATAAATAATTTAAAATAATCAGGTTTAATTTGTAACACAGGAAATATCGATAGGTCTAACGTGAAATAAAGCAAAGCTTCTGGTTCCTCAATCATTTTTAAGAATGCAAAGGGCTCACCCAGAATATTGTATTTCTTTTAGGAATCTTTTTTTGTTTCTATAAATTTCATTTTATTTTTAAACAACTTTAAATTATGTTTTATCTTTCCTTCCTTTTAAAATAAAGAAGATTTTGTTTCTCTCTTTATGGTCTAATTCCTCAATGCGGCTATGGGAAAGACTGAATCCTTTAGGCCCTATGTTTCAGAAAGCATGCTCTAATGGTCACAAAGTGGTTTGCAAGATACAAATTAAACTTTTTTAATTTTTAATCTTCAGCTATGATTCATCTGCATTACAGTCCAGAGTTGGGTAGGAAGTCAGGTGAGGCAGTTCCCAAAGACAGGTGGTGGCAGAAGAATTACAAAGATACTATCAATAATTTTAATGATACATTTGAGTTTGATTGGGGGGTGGTTATGATAAGATTATGCGTTCTTTGCAAGGTATACCATAAAGCAAGTCATTCCACAAAACTTCCTTGTATTACATGTCGCTCAAATGGTTTAACTATAATTATCACCCTTTAAAGTGAATACTGCTCCCAAACCCAAGAATATAAAAAAAAAAGATTTAAGGCACTCAATAAACAAGAGATTTAAAAATATAAGAATCTTAATTAACCATACCATATACATCATGTAGAACTATAGAATCTTCCTCTGCGGTTAGGATATCCAGTAAGTTAATTGATCAATCACTTTTTCACCTTTTGTTTCATTAAAACCGGTAAGCAAAGAGTAAGAATAATTAATGACACTATTGTCCAGCCCAGCCTTTCCAGTAATCCCTTCCAGGTCCTGAGAAAATTAACCTACTTCAATAATAAATCTCTAAAAGGTCCAGCTGGTAATAAGATGCCTTCAGAGGCCAAAGCCAATAACGAAGGTTCTATGATTTTTAATCATCCCAAAGTTTCATATCTGTCTATATCTGTGAATGTATTAGGAGCAAACATATCTTTCTCCCGCCTCCCATTTTCCTCACAGCAGCTCTCTTTATTGGTCAGGCAGAATGGTGAGTTAGATACCAATTATCACACAACAAGATGCCTCAATGCTTCACAGTTTTATGAGTAGCCCACTACTTTTCTTGAGGTAAACAAACAAAAAAGTTATGTTTCTGTAATGAGTGGTATCAGTAAACTATTCCCAGGAAAATTGTAATAAAAGGACAGAGCAGGTAGTTGAGGACAGTTTAAGAGAAAAGATATGAGGAGTGAGTTGCAGAACGTAAGCAACAAAATATATACTTGAAGATGAGAAAAGAACAAAAGCCGTGAATTTGAGTTAAATAGAAATGAGAATCATACAAATTTTCTTATCCTTTTTCAGTATATTTTTGATTATGGTTGGTCACACAATCTCAACCAATTGTTTAGACTGGATTTGGCATTTTTATTCACCTATTAAGTCCTTCCCGAGGCCAAGATAAGCCAATGTTGTTATTTGATGGGGTTAAAGGTATCATCACAGATACCGTAATGACATAGATACTGTCAACCCTGAAGCTGACCTGACTTAAGCCATTTTGAAGCTTCAGTGTTGCCACACTGGAGCTGAGGGATAGGGAGGGGGGAATAGAGATAACTGGGGTTGTGTAGCCAAAACAAAATACATTCTCATGAGAACCAAGGACATTCTCACACCTGTCAGAGAGAGGAGTGATGTTACCCAGCAACTGAACAGCACCCTGATTGGACCACGTGACTGATTGATTGGTGAAGGGGAAAAACTTTTACTTTTAATTAGGTAAAAACCGTGAGAACCTTCAGAGTCGGTTTTTACTAGAACTGTGCCAATATGATATATCCAATAAAACTATTCTTTGAGGAATCTACCTGCCTCAGAGTTTTCTTTGCTATATGGATGTATTACTTGGAACCCTGACACTGTTCCAAGTAAAGCTGCCTTTTGCAATTGACTGATGGCAATTTTGTCAATGCCAATGATGTTTAAGTGGTGCTCCAGATGTTTTGGGATTGCACCCAGGGTGCCTATTAGTATTGAATATTTTTGCTTTCTTTTGCCATAGTTGTTCTACTTCTATTTGCAGGTCTTTGTGCTTTGCAATTCTTATGGTTGGTTGTATAGCTAGCCAGATGTTTAGAGTTGACATTTTTATCTATCCATCAAGTCCTTCCAAAGGATCTGGGATAGAGAAGGACTCAAGAGGTGGATAAAAATGCCAAACCTAGTTTTATTATATTGTTATCCCACCTTTTTTATTTATGTATTTATATATTTCTATCATCCCAAAGGTTTCATATCTATCTATAACTGTGGCCGTACTAAGCAGCAAACGTATCTAATTCTCCTGCCTCCTATTTTCCCCACAACCACTGTGAGGTAGGTTCAGCTGAGACAGAGTAAATGGACCAAAGTCACACAGTTGACTTTCATGCCTAAGGCAGGACTAAAACTTACAGTCTCCTAGTTTCTAGTCCAGCTTTTTAATCACTAAAACAAACTATATATAGCAAACAAATATACACTTTCAAAATTATAGCCTCTCCCCAATGCAAAAAACAAAACAAAACCCATCAGTTTGAAGGGAAATGTCCACATCAAAAACACTGACCCTTTTGTTAAAATATTGTACTCATGAATAGAGTTATAGTTTATGAACTATTTCACATAGATATGTATATTACACACATATTAATAGCTATAGCTCCTGGAAATAAGTCTCTCTCATGCCACACTACCAATACACACACACACCCATGAAGGAGAAAAATTATGCATATTAAGACAACCCCCCCCCCTGACCTGGAAGGGGAGGGGGGAAGAGTTTTGAAGTTTTGAAAGAGAAATGGGACAAAATATCAAAAAAGTCACTGAAGCAAGGCTGGGAAAGAAGAGAGTCTTTGTCATCCCCCCACAGCCTGTTTCAAATTTGGAACCAAAGAAAAGGAGAATTCAAGATAAAAGGGAACTTTGTTTCTGTAGAAATGGTTAATATGTTTTAGCCAGGAATCTATACCACATTCTTGGCTTATATTCCTTTGTTGTGCTAAAGTCTGAATATTTTTATTTCTCTGTACTTCTCTTAAAATAATTCCTATATTTATGCATTCTGAAGGCATGTCCAAAATAAATCCTTGCTTTCTCCAGGCTAATACTTCTCAAAGTGTGATCTGAGGATCACTGGGGATTCCCCAAGACCCTTTCAAGACCTTTCAGGTGGCCTGCAAAGTCAAATAACTAAATAAATAATTTAAAATAATCAGGTTTAATTTGTAACACAGGAAATATCGATAGGTCTAACGTAAATAAAGCAAAGCTCTCTGGACTCCTCAATCATTTTTAAGAATGCAAAGGGGTCTACCCAGAATATTGTATTTCTTTTAGGAATCTTTTTTGTTTCTATAAATTTCTATTTTATTTTTAAATAACTTTAAATTATGTTTTATCTTTCCTTCCTTTTTAAAATAAAGAAGATTTTGTTTCTCTCTTATGGTCTAATTCCTAATGCGGGCTATGGGAAAGACTGAATCCTTTAGCCCTATGTTTGCATGCTCTATGGCCACAAAGTGGCTTTGCAGATACAAATTAAACTTTTTTAATTTTTAATCTCTGAAATACATCTGTCTCACAGTCCAGAGTTGGGGTAGGAAGCCAGGTGAGGCAGTTCCCGAAAGACAGGTGGTGGCAGAAGAATTACAAAGATACTATCAATAATTTTAATGATACATTTGAGTTTGATTGGGGGGGTGGTTATGACAAGATTACTGCCTTTGCAAGGTATACCATAAAGCAAGTCATTCCACAAAACTCTTTATTACATGTCGTTCAAATGGTTTGAAACTATAATTATCCCCTTTAAAGTGAATACTGCTCCCTAAACCCAAGAATATAAAAAAAGATTTTCAAGGCACCAATAAACAAGAAATTTAAAAATATAAGAATCTTAATTAATTCATACCATATATATCATGCAGAACCATAGAATCTTCCTCTTCTGCTGAGGATATCCAGCAAGTTACTTGATCAATCACTTTTTTCACCTTGTCTCTATCAAAACTACAGTAAGCAGAGTAAGACAATTGAATGACACTATTGTCCAGCCCAGCCTTTCCAGTACCTTCAGGTTCCCAGAAAATTAACTCTATTTCTTAATAATAAATCTCTAAAAAGGTCCAGCTTCTCAATAAGATGCCTTCCAGAGGCCAAAGCAAATAATAACTTAGTTGCCCTATGATTTTTTTAATCATCCCAAAGTTTCATATCTGTCTATATCTGTGAATGTATTAGGCAGCAAACATATCTTTCTCCCGCCTCCCATTTTCCTCACAGCAGCCTTTATTGGTCAGACAGAATGGTGAGTTAGATACCAATTATCATACAACAAGATGCCTTCACAATGCTTCACAGTTTTTATTAGTAGCCCAATTACTTTTCTTGATGTAAACAATAAATAAAAATGTTATGTTTCTGTAATGAGGAAGACTGAATCCATCTCTAGGAAAATTGTAACAAAAAGGACAGAGCAGGTAGCTGAGACAGAAGTGGAAAATATATGAGTAGTGAGCTGTAGAATGCAGCACAAAACATATACTGGAGATGAGAAAGAACAAATGCTGTGAATTTGAAGTTAAATAAAAGGCAACAGTTCACAAGACTAGAAAAGCAAAATGGCCACAGAAATGTGAGAAGGAACACAGACAAAAATTCAGGAAGAATGGCAGACAATTAGAGGAAGACTGTGAGAAGAGGATGTCTGAAATTAAGACCCTGGGTCTTTTATCTATCAGGGAATTGCTTTTTAATTTATCCTAAGGCCTATCAATAAATCTACCAAAGAATCTGTATGTCATACAATATAAACAAAACTTTTTCAACAAAGGATTTCTGTATGTTTAGAGGCCTTTTATTATATTAATCATTCACATTTTAAAGACTTTAAATGACAACTGAAGTCTCAGTTAGACTATTTCTGAATTTCAGTTCTTGTAGAGTGCCATTGGCTGATAGCTACTGTTCTAAGAAGAAGGATTCTGTCACTCCAATTACTTAAATGCATAAAGAAACACAGGAGAAAAAACGCAACATTAGTGTGGAAACAATAGTGTGGAAAAGGGTTACCTTTGGACCATCCAATTACCAGATAACAGATGCTGAAGTTTCTTCTCTTGTGTTTCATTCATATAAGGGATTCCATCTTTAAGAAACTAAAGGCAAATAGATAGTGTTACATAGTATGGAATTCAGGCATCAAGATCGTTTTCTCTTGACTTAAGAGAAAATCATGTATAATACCAGGATAAGTAAAAACAAGTAAAGGTTCTCTCAGCTTGGCTTCTAATAACTACATTAACACATTAATATATTAAATCATAAGGTAGTCATTAAAATTCAAGATTTACAAAAAAAAACATTTGAACTATTTATCAATCACTTATACTCTGATGATAAGCACAATTCATCCTATGATCTAGTAATCTGATAAACTCTAAAGCAGGGGTGGGCAAACTTTTTGGCTCGGGGCCTCATTGACTTTTAAAATTTGACAGACGGGCCGCTACCTGGTGTCGAAATGCCTGTCCTTACAAGTCAAAATCAAATGAATGCAATCATTCAATCATTCACATCAAACCTTAATTCTGTACCAATCTTCGGCGGGCCGGATTAAAAAGACCAACGGGCCGGATGTGGCCCTCGGGCCGTAGTTTGCCCACCCCTGCTCTAAAGTGTTGCAAGCCGTTTGACAAAAAGGGTGGAGAAAGGAACCATTTACTCCTGTATAAGGCTGGTCTAAATTATTCTACTTAGATAGAATGATAGAGAATCAGTACGCTTAGAATCCTTAAAATCTCTTACCTCCCATGCTAAACTTTCCATCCCATTATTAACCTCTTACCCTACATTCACCATGGTCTTTCGGGGGTGGAAATGTTGAAGAAGATTCTCAGTTATCCAGATAAGAGTTTCTGGAAGTTAAGTCATGGCAAATGGACTTTTCTTTTTTAGTTTGAAACATTTCATTCCTTATCAAACTGAAGAAGCTACTTGGATAAGCAGTGAAACATATCAAACTAAAAAAAGAAAAGTAGTCCAGTTGCCGTAACTCAACTTCCAGACATCTTTCTGGGGAATTGGCCAGTTACAAACCTACTAGGAGTCTTCATCAAATGCTGGATCTTCTCTTTCCTGAGACAGGAGCCCTGTTCTGACCTCACAGAAAGAATGAAACAATTCAAGGGGGGCTGAGATATTGACAGTGATAAAAATTATCTACAACAGGGGTGTCAAACTCGATTTCATTGAGGGCTGCATCAGGGTTGTGTTTGACCTCGGGAGGCCAAGTGAGCATGGCCAGCTTGACATCCTGCATCCCTCTGCCAGCAAAAACAGAGCCCGGGAGGGCCGCACATGGCACTTGCAAGCTCCGTTTTCACTACAGAGGCACTGCAAGCCAGTCCTTTGCTGTTTTCAGGACGGCCCCACAGGCCAAATCTAAGCACTCCGCGGGCTGAAACTGGCCTGTGGGTCTTGAGTTTGACACCCCTAATCTATACCATTCAACTGGAAATTAAATGTTGAAAATATATTTTATTATATTTATACCTAAGAGATATGTAAGGGGCGTGCATAAGTGCACCATTGTGCCTACCGTCCCTGTCCTATTGTCCCCATTTATTTGTACCTATTTCCTGTATTCTTACTCATGTTTATACTTATACCTATTATCTTGTAAGCAATTAACAAATCAAATAAATAAATAAAATAAAATACTGCATTTCAACAGCATTTTAAGGGCAAAGCCCAAATCTAGTTTCTTTCCTACTTAAATTCTTGCCTATCTATTAAATAAAAGAAAATATACCTTATTATAGTCAAAGTCATAATGAGACAGGAATTGAATACTAGATGTTCGGCAGGAGAACTCGGAATCCATTTGGCCAAATGTGGCAGGGAACAGGAAGAAGTTATACGAATGTGCAATATACCTATAAAAATTAACAAAAATAATTAAGGCTAGCTAACTGGCAGGGAAGACCTGAAAGTTATCATCAGATAAATATAATTGACAATGAAACAATTTACTTACTCATTTGACATCCCCTTGTAAAATATGGACAAACCTAACAGGGGAAAAAATTCAATTTATTGCGCAGCAATATGCTGATCACAGAGTCTTCTTTGTGGGGTTTTTTGCCCAACTTCTATGTTAACTAGCATCCTCAGGAATGGATTATGGATTATTGTATATATCATCAGATTATGTTCTATTTGGGAGCAAATGTGTTGGTCTTATGTGTAAGGGATTTGTGAATTAACATCTTGGGTGAATGTGGGGTAGTTTGTCTGCCATGAGCCTTCATAGGGGTTGGTCATTCACTGCACTCTTATACTGTATGTAGCTTAATCCCCCCCCCCCCCAAAAGTTCCTTTAATAGATATATCTCAAAATACATTTGGGAAAGAGGAAAGGTATATAAATGTATTCTTTTAAGATTATTATTTTTTTGAGAAATTAAGATGATCTTGAAAGGGATTTTAGTTCAGATACGATTTCTAACTTTTGATTGCCACATTTTAAGCAATCTTAAAACCTATCTTTTAGAAACCAGAAGAGCTCACCAAGTTGATTCACTGTAAATCGCTGAACACTCTGTCTGCCTTTCCGATACCACTCAGCAGGTAAATCAAAGAGACTGGGGAAAAGAAAGATATGAAAGATTTCCATGTTGTTCATCATCTTTCTAACTTCTATGGGAACATTACTAGAAAATATATTTATTTCAACAAGCTTACCTAGGCTGATTGTCAGAATGCAAACCTGTGAATTCCATATCAAGGCCTGCAATAGAAAGAACATGTGCCTTCCACTATTATTAAATGATGAATACAAAGTTTTATTTAATTCATATATCTCAATCTTACCTATGTATGTTTTTATGCTATTCATAATTCATACTGAATATATTAATAAATTGTGTGTGTGTGTGTGTGGTATAGTAGTAACATGCTCCTAAACTTTAAAACAGGGATTGAGGGGTTTCTCCATGATCAGTAAAGTGATTTCAATTATAAATATTTTAATGCACCACACCAGATTTTTGTCCATCATTTGCAGTATTTTCTCAGTATTCTATGGTAATGCATTTAATACACCCTTCAATGTGCTTTTTATTTTTTATCAGTTGGAGTAAAATTCTTGTCTTTATAAGTCAATTTAAAACATTAGCAACCCTTCTACTATAAACTATAAGATTCAGATATGGAATGCCATAGAGAAGGAAGGATGCCAGATCAGAGCTCTTCAAATAATCACACTATGGAAAAAATATGACTAAAGGATTTATTTTACTGGGGAATAGTTAAGTGCAAACTTTGCAAATTTAGAACATTTGCCCTAGGAAATACCTTATTTCTAAACCACAAAACAAGGCAATATTTTTGCTCCTCTTGCAGAGTATCACTGGACACAACATAATCCTGGGAGCTTTCTTGGAATTAAATACTTAAAAGTCTGTTAAGGAAATGCTGTACTGATCTTGCTACAACTCTCAAAATCCCATATTGGTTAGGATGAAAATAAAAGAGCTCTGCAATGATTTCTCTACAATAACAAATTTATGACCTTTCCAAAATCAGAAGGCATAATCCATACAGCAGCATACTGATACCAATTTTCATAATATTCATCAACCTTGCTTACATCCTCTTCTTATATCCTTCTTACAACAACCCTGTAAAGTAGGTTGAGATCATGACTGTGATCACATATACTAAACCATGATTTGCTCCATCAGCTATTTAACAAGCCAGTTGATTTTACATAATCATGGTGTACAAATTACATTGGCTGGATGTGTGTTTTATTTTCTATCTCACATGTCGTCTTTTGGCTCCATAACCCGGCCGGCAAGTCATCCAAAGGGCCAAGTGAGAATCCAGTCAGTGATCCAGTCCCCCATCTACAGTAGCCAGATCCTGGTAAGCCCCTGAAGTGTATCCAGCAACTTCCTTGGGATCAATAACAGCTTTCTCCATTTAAAAACACCTCTCAAAGTTTAAGGAGGAGCGCGTCATCCGTACAGCAGCTGAGACCAAAGTTAACACGGATAAATAAGCGTGGACGTGTGTGAACAACAGGGCTCCCCAATTTCGTAGTTAACCTATTAAAGATGGGAAAGGTTTCACCCTCCATATCACATCCCTGCCTCACCAACAAAGTCGCAGCCCAGGACAAGCTCTTCTAACCGAGGCAACATTTCTGGAAACTGCGCTGCCCCCACATCCATCCCGCCCACGCTGCTTTCTCTCCGCCGCATGGCCAACTCCTGCCTTTGCGGCTCAACTTCCCGCTCCTCTTTGGAGGCTGAAGGGGGCGGAACCAGCCTTATTTGCTACTCCGTCCGTCCCCCCTCCGCACTTAAAGACTTTTCCGCCTTCCCCGATCGCTGGAAATGATTGTCTGAATCCGGTCATTGGTGCTTTTTCGTTGTCCGTCTAGGAAAGCAACGCTTGGGAGATTGCCTAGATTCCGTCGCTGATATAAGGGGCCGAGGAACCACTTGAACAAACGTTTATTGGCTAAAATTCAGATCGGCTATTTAGAAAATTAACCGGGTTATATACGTGTTTTTGCCTTGTAGGTATTCTGAGTTCGATAATATTTAAGTATGAAATAAGGCTAAGCTTAATATTGAGTGAATTTCTATGCCACATGACACTCAGCGACTCTGGACCTAGAATGAAATGGGAATAGGAATAGAATACTTTATTGGCCAAGTGTGATTGGACACACAAGGAATTTGTGTTCAGTGCATAAGCTCTTGGTGTACATAAAGCTATATGTGATAAATCATATACTTGCATACAGGTAGGCCTCGATTTACAATAGTTCATATATTGACCGAAGTTACACTGGTGCTGAAAAAAGTGACTTATGACAGTTTTTCAGAGTTACCACCTTTGCAGCATCCCCATGATCATGTGATCAAAATTCAGGTGCTTGGTAACTGACCATTGCAGTGTCCCAGGGTCATGTGATCCACCTTTGCGACCTTCTGACAAAGTCAAGGGGTAAGCCAGATTCATTTAACAACCTTGTTACTAATTTAACAGCCAATTCACTTAACCTGGCAAGAAAAGTCATAAAATGGGGCAAAACTTACTTAACAAATTTCTTACTTAGCAACATACATTTCAGGCTCAATTGTGGTTGTAAATCTACGATTACCTGTATTCTTGCAGGGTTTTTTCTCCTTTTGTGCTCATAATAGATGTTTAAATGGCACTGTAAGATCAATTAAGGGCTGCTTAATTACCTTTCTAAAATAAAAATTGCACTGCCTTGACTTAATGTAGTATCTTGCTGATATATTGTGTCCACACAGTCTTTGAGAATGAGGTAAAATCATATGTATTTTGTTTTCTTTAACCAACTTCTCTAGTTGCAGCAATGAAGAAGGCCTCTTGAATGGTATCTTCTGAGTAGACCAGAAAGCCATGGTAATAATTTATTTATTTTTTTATTTTTTTATTTTATTTTATTTATTTATTTGATTTGCCAATTGTTTACAAGATAATAAGTATAAGTGTATACATAGTTGTGAATACATGAAATGGGTACATATAAGAAAAATAAAAGAAGAATAAGAGAAACAATAGGACAGGGACGGTAGGCACGTTGGTGCGCTTATGCACGCCCCCTACAGACCTCTTAGGAAAGGGGTGAGGTCATGATGGGCAATCTAGACAAATAGCCGTGAGATTCCCCCTCCCCCAAAGAGCAAGATAAAAGTAACTTGATATGGTGGTATAATCCAAATAAAATCTCTTTTCTTTATGCCGAGTATCTCTTATCCTTTGTTTTATGAGGGAAACTTTGCTAGAAAAGAGACAAATGAAGATACTGCAGAGCAGGTTAGTTGATAGTCCTAATCAAGTTTCTGTTACAGAGACTAAACCTATTACTTCCAGACTCAGCAGAAAATGTGCCAGACTCTGCTAGAATTTAATCAATCCCACCTGGCTTAAGGTCCAGAATGAATTTTGGAACACCATCTTCCAACGTTTTCCAGTAAGTGGATCATAATATATTAAATCACTTTTGTGGACCAACGAAAGTTTTAAACACTGTCAAAAGAAATCTGATATATACATATTTGCAACAAGACAATTTTCTACCATTAAAAGAAATCACCCATCACAGTCAAGTGGTTTATTTTAAAAAGCAAAAGGGAATAAAAGAGCCTTTCGTTACTGCAGGTGAGTGAGTGCACACCAGACCTACCATTTATTTTTAAAGAGAAATAATGATATTGGCTATTTATTTCTTAAAAAGATATAGACACATTGGCTAGGGAACCACCTGTAGCAGGTTATTATTTTATACTGTTATATTTTATGAAAATAGTTAATGAGAAAGCAAACAAAAAACTGTCACCAGCAGTTGTATATTTATTGGATTTTTATTTAATATAGAAAGGTTCAATGGTATTATGTATTAAGAGCGGTATGTGATTGACTGTCCTCCAAGGATGGAACTGCAGGCTTCTGAGGCTGTACTTCTCTGGGAAGCTTCTTATTACCATACTTATCATAAATTCTTTCAAGTTCTTTCAGTTCAACACCACCTTCAGTCATAGCCTGCTTGAAACGTTTCAGCTATTTTCATTTAAAAAGAAAGACACAACTGTTAATTTTGTCAGTTCCATTGGTACTTTCAGCATACACAGTGAATTACAGTTCTCTTAATTCCTTTCTCCTCCCAAATAATGCAATTCTCATGTTAAGAGGGTATGCCAACTCTGACATTAAGCAGTCATTGATATTTACATTTTTAATACTTTGGCCATAAACCATGCTATGAGTAAGCTGTGCAATATTATGGTCAAGAACATAAAATGTAGGATAAGTAGCAACCAAAGTAAGAAAAACAAAGTCAACTTGCCCCTTCGCCATGTTTTTCCCATGGAATTATAACCTTGTCATCCACAAAGTTGATTCCAGCTTCAAGACAACGTTGTGCTAATACACGCCCCACATTCTCACATGCTGCCACACCGGTTGTTTTATAAAGATGCTTCTTAATAGCCCACTCGCGAGTGGAAGCAGAGACTACAATATGACCACTGTAATGTTCAATGTAGCCTTTCACATGTTTTTGGGTTTTTTCCAATCGTAACCTGAATGGTTAAATATGAAAAACAAAATGTTACTGTTTTACTATCAGAGAAATTCACCCACAATAACAAAAATTCATATAGTTCTGTACTTGTAAATCTTATGTCTCATATTTGAAATTTTACATATCTCGGATTATTTGTAAACTTCTCTTTCCCTTTTCAAACATTAATTTAATTATAAACAGAAAATGATGCCTCCGTTATGTGGAACAGCCTGTCTCTGGATAATTGGACCACAACCCTCTTGTTGGGCTTTCATAAGGTCAAACATATATGGCTTTTCAACAAAACATTTGAGGGATTTGAAGACTAATCTATCCCTTGCAGATGGCATATCAAATATTAAATTCTGTAATACTTGCTCATTTTGTTTTATTGATTTTAATTCTATGTGTTGGTGGATGTAAGCTACTTAACACTTCTGGCAACTTTGGCATAAAAGCCATTACAAATGAATTAACATGCATACTTGCATGCATATATGCTGCACTGATGAAAACAGAATCATTCCTCTGAAATAAATGGGAACTGCCGCTAAGTTAGGATTTCCTGCGGAAACTTCAAGTGAACTCCAAGTCTCTTTGGCTCTTGTAGATCCCCAAAAAACAAACCTTTACTTTTAAACTCAATTTTTAGCGCAATAATTGTTTCCCTTAACTATATTTTCCATCATAGGTATCTCATTAGTGCATCTATAAAGAGGGCAGAATCAGAAACAGAATTTAAAAGATTCAAGAAAATAAATATAATTTCAAAACATTATGGCTGAAATAACATGTGGACTATTACAGGCTATATGTTCTGTGTCCTGACAGAAATCTCAAGTATCAACAAATTTATTTTAAACAAGGTAAATTGTACAGTCTTGAAGTATGTTTCAAATGTACACTATAAACAGGAATACAGTCCTCGACTTACAACAGTTTGTTTAGTGACTGTTCAGTTACAATGGCACTGAAAAAAGTGATTTATGACCATTTTTCATACTTACGATCATTGCAGCATCCTTGTGGCCATGTGATCTAAATTTGAATGCTTGGCAACTGGTTCATATTTTTGATGCAGTGTCCTAGAGTTATGCAATCACCTTTTGTGACCTTTGGGAAGCGGAATGGGGAAGCCAGATTCACTTAACAATCATGTTACTAACAGCTGCAATGATTAACTTAACAAATGTGGCAAGAAAGTTCATAAAAAGGGCAAAACTCACTTAACAAATTTCTCACTTAGCAACATAAATTTTGGGCTCAATTGTGGTTGTAAGTCGAGGACTCCTGTACTGCAACAGACTTCATGATTTGGCAGGTGCCACAGGCTGTGAAAATATATGTTTTGCACTGTAACAGTGGTTCTCAACTTTTTCTTGAAAGGTACTACGGACCCTTTTAAATACCTTTTGTTGCCATAGACCCTCAAGACTTAAGATTTAAATCATAATATTTATTCAAGCCTTTGCAGACCCCTGTGATGAGATTGCACCCATCCCATGGGTCCACGGATCACAGGTTCAGAACCACTGTATGTAAAGCAAGTGCAGAAATTTCCAGTGAATTAAAAATACAATATATTGGCTTCCTATGTGAGTTGCTCTATAACTTGCTATATTCACAGAAGGCATTGCTGTCAACAGGCAGAAAAGAGTAGGGAACTTTATAATGCAAACTGATAGAGGAATAAAATACAATAGCTCTTTAGACAATCAATCACACCCTGGTTATTTCATGGCTTGACTACTGCAATACACTCTACATGGAGTTGTCCTTGAAGACCATCCAGAAGCTTCAATTAATGGAATGCAGTGACACAAACAATGATGACCATATCTCAGTATGCCCATATAATGCCTCTGCTTCACGAGCTGCATTGGTGGCCAGTTTGCTTCCAGGTGTGATTCAAGTGCTAATTGTTACCTATAAAGTACTACATATCATAGGGCCTGGTTACTTGAGGGTTCATCTGTCTCCCATAATATCTAGCCAACTGATTCAATCTGTCAGGGTTGGCATGCTCCAAGTCCTTCAATTAAACAATGCCATCCATTAATACTCTGGAAGTGTGCCTTCTTTGTCACAACACCCTTACTGTGAGATTACCTCTGAGATTAGAATGTTCCCCATTCTGCTGGTGTTTCCAAGGGACCAGGCTCTTTATCCAAGCCTTTGGTAATCTCCTTTTATTCTAGGTTGTTTGCTTTTGCTTTTGTTTCCAGCTTGTTTGTTATTCTGCCATTTTTACTCTTTTCTTTGTTTCTTGTTTTTGTCATCCTCTTCATGTTTTAAATAACTTATAAACCACCCAGGATCACTGGGCATAGGGCCCAATATAAATTTAAATAATAATAATGAAAAGGGATCTACAACTAGTGGTCAAAAAAAGCTCAAATATCAATATTGGGAATTTGGAATCAATCAAAAAGCAAACGAACTGCTACAGATTCATATGAGCATTAAGACAGAAAAGATTGAGAGCCCGACAACATGAGTATCACCGACAACGTATTTGCCCTCTTCAGAATAGAATATTTGATAAAAAGAATTCTTCAAAATTAAGTGAAATTCTATATTATTGAACATAGGTTGTTTTTGCATTGTTCTAATTTACCTGTACCAATAGTCCCGTTTTGGCCATGAGGTTTTCCAGCCTAGATCCTTTCTTGCTATAGCCAATCTTTCCAAATTATGTGGGTTCCTATTTGTGAATTCAGGAGCAACAACCTCATTTTCTCTTGTATCCACTTCATCAGGAAGAGGTATGGGATTGGGAACAGAAGAATTAAATTTAACTCCTGCAAGAAAATAAAGAAAAATAAATGTATGCTTAAAAAACTTAGAAAACAACCAAGAATACAAAAAGATTATTCAGTATAATATATAAATGTACTAAAGTCATACACTGATGGTGAAGTGGGGATAAGGAAAACAGATAAAAATGCTTAATATTGTTGATTTAAGCAAGCTGAATCTCATTAAACTCTCAATACATTTTGTATTCCCATTCATTAAAGAATACTTGGCACATCGTTTCTAATTTGTGATTTAGAAAGGCTGCAAAGATGTCCCTTAAATGTTTATTTAACTGCAAAATGTTTATTTCTAGATTGGCCCCCCACCACCTACAGCAAAACAAACCCTTCTCCCTTAAGTTAATGCTCCCCAAAGTACAACTATCATAATTTTATTCAGCATTTTGCTTGCAATTCAAGTTAAAACCATCCAGAAAGTAAGCAGCTAAGGATGGCTGCCTGTCAAAATCTTTTGGTAATCGCAGGAGCTGCATTCTTGTGTAGACTTTGAAAGGGTCCTACTTCCAAGAGGGTAGCTTTAGAATCCGCTGTTCGGATTCAACCTCAAAAAATAATATTACTGTACCGAAAAAGACCCCTGCAAAAAAAGTTAGAAGAGAGAAAACCCCTCGCTGACTTAACCCTTCAGTCTCCTTCCCTACGTTTCTGAATGTCATATTAAAGACCCGTGCTTCTCCAACCAAAAATCTGAAACTCAAAGAGTCGCCTACCGTGCTCGGATTCCTCGAATGTCCTGGCCGCCCTGCTCAGCGGCGGAGCCAACCTCCTGAACGCCATCGCGCCTGGGAAAACTAAACAGGAAGGGACCTAGCCGGACCTACAAGAAGCTGGGGGGCGCCACCTTTTCCTCTGTTGAACCTTGCATGTTTTTTCCCCATGGTCTCTTTCGGTTTTCATTAAAAAAAGAAAAAAGGAAATCGAAAGCCTGATTGGTCAGCCACATATTAATCCGTTTCATTTCCTCTAGAATAGCTCTATAAGCCAATAACAATGCAAATGAACGTGGCTATAGATTTGTAACTGTAGAGTAGCGTTTTTCAAACTTGGCAACTTTAAGATACGAGGACTTTAATTCTTAGCATTGCCCAACCGGCATGTTTGAAAAACGTTGCTATAGTAACGTTGCTATCAGGAACTTTTCCATCATCTCTCTATACAGCAATGTTTTCCTATGCTATTTCCTCTGATCTGTGCCCAAGAACCCACGCCTTAGGAATCCACGGAGTTATCTTTAAAAATATTCTTTTCTAATTAATGCTTTGTTTTTTTGCGAATGGTGGGTTTTAAAGAAATCAAAAGACCTCAACGTATTCTGAGGAACATCGCTGGATTTATGGATGGTGTTCAACAGCAAATTTTATAGGTATATAGAGGCTTCTAAAAGAAGTAAAATTAAGTGAAGTGCAAACAAGCGGAGACCTTACATCAAAACATGGATGAATTTGTTAGTGTCAGTAAATCCGTTACTCCTTGTCCTGGTGCTTTGGAGATAATCCAATGCAATAAACAACTATTGATGTCCACTAACCTCCTACAGAATGTGACGTTTTATCAGCCCAAAGTCACTCAGCTGGCTTTGTGCCGAAGGCAGGACCACAACTCATGCTTTTTAAGCCTGATGCCTTAACTACACCACCGAACTGGTTCCCAGTTATCATAATGAAGATGGAAGTACATAACTTATAAAACGTTTAAATCAAGGGTCTTCAAACTTGGCAGCTTTAAGACTTGTGGACTTCAACTCCCAGAGTTCCTGAGCTAACATGACTGGAGGAGTAGTTCTGGGAGTTGAAGTCCACAAGTCTTTACAGCTGCCAAGTTTGAAAGGCCCCTCGTTTAAATCTTTCGATTTTAACCCCTTTAATTTGCAATATTGAGGGAGTGATTCTGCTGAGACATAGCATTGCTTTTTTCGCCCAATATTGGAAAAACATCCAGTGTTATCTTAATCGAGCAAAAATTCTATGTGTCGGTTGAAATTGCCCTTGGGTGCTTTTTCAAGAGGCAACTGAACTTTGAAGACGTTTCAGTCAGAGCTGAAGAAGCTTCTCGGGTGACAAGCGAAACGTCTTCAAAGAAAAACCAAAAAGTCCAGTTGCCTCTAAGTATGTAACTGTTGAAACGCCGCTTTTCCTTTCTTTTTCCTTTTCCTATCTCTGTGGGTTTGAGATCCAAAGGAAACACTTCATTCGTATCCCGTGCAACCTTGGAGACAGACCATGTGATTGCGCATTTTTTTTAACGCGTTATGTACCGAGCTTCCCTGATTTCAGAGTTTTAAAAAGCCTTTGCGAAATGGACCCCTTCGGTCAGCTTTCATCAGCTGTTATAAGAAACAAAGACAACATTGACTGTTTCTTTTTATAGACCATTCTTTTTATTTATTTTAAACCGGCGAGCCCGCCAGTTGGCAGCAGCGCTTAATACGCCCTTTGAAGGAGAAGCGACTACTGTCACCCACACTAGAATCTTCTAGAACGCATTGACCCCACCCGTCTGTTCTCATTGGTTGTTCCTCGAAAAAAAGGGCGGGTCGTTTGTTGCCCGATCACCAATCGTCCTCCAAGACCCGACGGGCCGAGCAGGGGAAGTTCGTTTCCTTTCTCTTCAAATCACGCTAGTTTTACGACGCTCCCGGGCGACTGAGTCGTGTCTAATCCACCGATAAGCTTATAGGTCGCGAGGGGGCGGAGCTTCCCAAAAGACCTCGCCTCGCCGTCCGCAATCCCTTGCAGGCTCGTGCACGTTGCGGCCTCGTTCTCTTTGTCCGGGAAAATGGCGCTGGAGGGGCCTTTGGCGGTTTTTGGGGAGCGGAGCACCGGCGACAACATCCGGACACAAAACGGTAAACTCTCGAAAGCTTCCCTCGGGGCCCCCTTAAGCCGCCGCAGCTCGAGTCGCCGGAGAGTTAACGGTTCCTCCGCCGTTCGTTTGCGGCGGGTGGAAAGGTGGGCGCGGGCATCCAAACGAGACCGGCCGTTGCTGCCTCAACTCGTGGTCCCGAGTAGGGTGGGGCCGGGTCTGGGTGCGAAGTCGGCCCGGCGGAAGCAGTGGTTGCTGGCGGGCCGGCAGGTAGGCCGGCCGGCCGGCTCGCACGTGTGCTTGATTAACCCGAAAGGGAAGAAGGTGTTACAGGAGAGGATGAGGAAGAAGGGGCCGCATTAGGAACAATCCAGTCCTTTATTTTTTTTCCCCTGTTCGGTTCTGGCTGGGCTCCATTTAGACCTGAGATAACCGCGGACCGATTCTGCGCAACTGACAAGTGATCCCTGATTCCCACGTGGGAGAACTTGAGTCACGCCCCGTATGAATGGGTGGGTTTAGTGACTGGGTCCAGGCTTAAGAGCCTGGATCGCTTCCCTCTACAGGTATCCTCGACTTTCAGCAGTTCGCTTAGTGACCGTCGGAAGTTACAACAGCACTGAAAAAAAAGTGACTTGTGACCATTTTTCACACTTGTGACCGTTGCGAGATTTGCATTTGGATGCTTGGCAAAGTGACTCACGTTTGTGACTGTTGTAGTGTCCTGGGATTATGTGATTCCCATTTGGGACCTTCTGACAAGCGAAAGTCAATGTGGGGGAAGCCGGATTCACTTAACCGTGTTACTAATTTAATAACTGCAGTGATTCACTTTAACAAGTGTGGCAGCAAAAGTCATGAAATGGGGCAAAATTCGCTTAACAACTTTCTCACTTAGCAACATAAATTTTGAGTTCAATTGTGGTCGTAAGGGGAGAACTACGTGTAGTACACTGGTGGTTGAGAAGCAGTGTTGTTAAGCACGCCAGGATGCAGAATCTCTTTGGGGGAGAAGATAAGTTATCAGTAGCCTTTGAGCATTTTAAAATTGCTGTAGAAACCATAGCGAATATATTCAGCTGTTTAAAAGTAAGCTTTATAGCCGAAGTGTTTTGGTCCTTAACTTTTACACCATTTTTTTTTCCAGAGTCAGATACTACTTTATGTCCTATCAAAATATGTCATGAAGAATGTTAGTTCTTCTACCGAAGTTAGAGGTGTTTACGTGCCTCGATTTCTAAAATACATTTCAGAGACCTACATATCTGTAAAGGGGTTTGCCACAGTTTCTATTTAAATATCTGTCTCTTTCTTTCTGTTCCTGGAAGAAATAATATGCAGAACCAGGCTATTGTAGAAAATAACTGGACTGGGTTCAGTTGATTATTAAATCTCAGGATTCAATTGCAATTAAAGTTCTAAAGTTTAAGACAGTGACAAACCACTTTTGTAGTGTTAAGCAAACAACATGTTTCCATGTGGTAACCAAGAAACCAGCTGTACGATGAGACTGCTTTACTTATGAGTAACAAGTTTGAGAAGAAAACTTCTGTAAATGCTGTCTCTTTTATTCTGGATCCTGTGGTGATATGCATTTATGCATCTTGTTTTAGTGTTAAACAATTTAAAAAATAGATTTTGATTATCCAAGTATGTATGAGAGGCTGTTTTTTTTTTAAAAAAAGGATGCTCTTATATTTCAATCTACTGGATTGTCATAACTTCTCTTGTTAAAATAGTTCCAGAATAAATTGCTAGGTGTTAGACTGTCCCATTGTACTGCCTCTTATTTGCACTACAAAATAAGAGATAATCCTTATGGGATAAATAAATATCTGTCATAGTCTGATGGAGAAGAATGAATACCAGCTTCTTTCTATATGAAATGGCAGAACAAAGCATTACAAAGACAAGTACGATATTTCTAAGATTGAATCATGTTCTTTTTTTGGTACTTGATGAAAGGAACCTGAAGTTAATTTTCCATAAAAATTTTCATAATGGCCTAAATTTTGCTTATGATAAACTGAATGGTTGGATCACAAACTATGGCCTGTGTATAAAACAACTGCTTTGTATAAGTTACAGCATACAGTCTGTTTTCAAATGCAACTACAAATATATTAGTGTGTAAACGAGACAGTGGTTAAAACCTAAACAAAGTAGTAATTGCCAGTTTTATTGCCCAAATCTATTTTCTATTTTTAAAATATTTAAAAGCATATATTTAGCACTTGAATTCCATCAGTTAAAATTTTAGGAAACAATTCTGCTTTTGAAGAAAAAAAAATCTGTTTTGTTGAAACAGTTACAGCTGCTGCTTCAATTGCCAATATTGTAAAGAGTTCACTGGGTCCAGTTGGTTTGGATAAAATGCTGGTGGATGACATTGGTGTAAGTAGATCTTCTTTTTTTTTTTTTTGAAACTACCAATAGAAAATAATTTGTTTTAATTTTAAAAATAGAAAGCTGAGTCATTCTATTCAAGGTGCCAAGTAACATGGCGGAGGATGGATAGGCAGGGTTTTCCTCCACCCCAGCATTCCCATTTATGTCTCCCTGATCTGGGAAAGAAGAAAAAAATCCCTTACCCCTACATCTGTATGTAGTCTTCACACAGGTGTCAAAAAAGTAGCCTAAGATACTCCAAAATCTCACAAATAGCCAAACTAGTATAAAAAAAAGCCTTGGTAGCAGTTATTGGACTGCCTCGTTAAGTCAACATTTATTTTTAGCCTTGTACTGTATTTCTAAAATAGAAACAAATAGAATAAAATAAAAATAAACTTTTGGCCAGTAGTATTCCAGGTATGATCCAAAGATGGCATGCATGCTCTCTCTCTCTCTTTTCCTTTGCTACAGGGAAAGAGGGGTACTTCTTTGGCTTCAGTTTGATAGAGGTACTTTCAAACTGATGATTCCATAACAGGAAAATAATTTCTATCACTTTGAGCCAGTCACAGTCAGCCTAACCCATTTCAGGGGGTACTGGTTGCATGCAAAATAGGAAGAGGAGGGAGGATTAGGTATGTTACTTATTTAAAAAAGGGGTGGGGTGAAACTAAATACTAATTCTAGAGCTTAATAAGGACAGTAGGATATTATACATTTATTTTAATACATTTATATAGCCACCTGACTCACATAGGTGGCTCTGGGTGGGTTACAAATTTTTAAAAAACCACCATATAATCCCCTCCACTCCCACCCCACATGGCATCAACAATTGAATTGGCCACTTGATTGGCTTTGTCTCCATTTATAGTCACCAGGCCCATTGACAAAAAATGGGTTTTAGAGCATAGATTAAGCTACAGTTGGATTGTTAAGACAATTATATGATGGATAAATAGTTAAATACATCACTAATTAAAGGGCAATTACCTATATTCCAATTGATATTAAGCTACATGATCCCAATTGATATTAAGCTACATGAATGACTATTGTGTATTTGGAATATTAGGATGTGACCATTACTAACGATGGTGCAACTATCCTGAAGTTGTTGGAGGTAGAACATCCTGCTGCAAAAGTACTGTGTGAACTAGCAGAATTGCAAGACAAAGAAGTTGGAGATGGGACTACCTCTGTGGTATGTATTGGTATATTATATGCTCTCATGACCGTGTCAACATTCAAGTAGCATTAATAGTATTTAAAACTTACATGTTATAATGCAAGTATGTGAAATTAACTTGTGCCCCTTTCAACAATGGCAAACACTAAAGTATTGTACTGAAACAGCATAATTAGCTCTAGCACTTTCTTCAGTTAAAATACAGTTTCACTTGGATACGAAGAACTGGTATGATGTATCTTCAGAGAAACTAAATTCTGAATCCATTTTCAGGGCTACTTAAGTTTGCCTCTAAAAATGAAATAAAACTTTCCCATTTAACTACCATTTATTTCTTCTACAAAATAAATGGCTATGCTTATGGGATAAAGGAATAACTGCCAAAGTCTGAAGGAGAAGACTTAACAATATCTTTTTCCTATATGAAGTGGCAGAACATATTATAGAATAATTTTAACTCTAAGCAGGTAGTCCTCAAGTATTTGTTCAGCGACTGTTGAAGATACGATGATGCTGAACAAGGAGAGTTATGGCCAGTTTTTCAAGTCATGATGGTCATAGTGTCCCCTGCAATCATGTGATCATGATTTGGGTACTTGGCAACCGACTCAAAATTACAATGGTCACAGGGTCCTGGAGTTAAATGATTACTATTTATGATCTTCACTGCTGGCTTCCACCAAGCACAGTCAATGGAGAAGTCAGCAGGAGATTGCAAATGGTGATCATGGGACTATGATGCTGCAACTGCATGGGATTCACCTAGCAACTGCAGCTGGAAATGGCTTTGTAAGTTGGCATGATCATGTGAATGTGTTTTTATGACCACATCACTTAGTGACAATGTTCCTGATCCCAATTACTATAACTAACCAAGGGCTATTTTCAGAAAAAGAAGGCATGTATTTGTTTAATTGTGAGGTGATCAACATCACAATTTAATTAAAAACGGATGACACATAATCAATTGTTTTAAACACTAATGATGGAATAAATAGTTTGTGATGCCAGAATTTAAATCCAGAAAATGTTGTCTCCTAAGGTAACTAGAGTAGTTCTTCCCGAGAGAGGTCCCCTTGGGATATTTTTACAAGTACATGCTAATGTTCTTGGCTATTCTGGCTCAGTCTTTTAGTCAACAGCATCTAAAATGTCAACTAAAGGCCAGTGCACTTCCTTGCCTTCAATGTGGCAAAATTATTTTCAGATTATTTTTTGTCTTGGCTGGTTCATCCTATCTCCCTGGCTTCTGATTAATTTTTGATTATATTCCATGATCATGGGGAATATAATATAGTTCTTTCAATGTTGAAAATTTCCAAGAAAATGAGATGTTCTACAGAACTTCAGTCTCAACAGTATTCAAAACAAAAAGTTCTATTTACCTGTAACTTGAATCATGTGTTAGAGTAAATTGAATAGCTCTGCCTCCTGAAGCAAATGTAACTTGTAAGTTTTTCAAGAATGTCTTTGCTGGAGTGAAATTTATGTGGGTTTTTTATTTTTGTTTTGTTTTTTACTGTTTGTATCAAGGACATAACTTTTTCACAGAAATAGTTTTAAATTAAATGTTGTCTTTCATAGGTAATTGTTGCTGCAGAACTTTTGAAAAATGCAGATGAATTGGTGAAACAGAAAATTCATCCGACTTCTGTCATTAGTGGATATCGTCTTGCTTGCAAGTAAGACCTATTGATTTACTTCAAGTGAGAAATTGTACAATTAAGTTTCAAAGTTTCAGCCAATACATTTTTAAATCAATATAGCATTTTTCAAATATTGATGGCCTCCTATCAGTCATGAGGTAATTGACAAATAGAGCCCTTTCACTAAGAGTTCTATGATGGTGGAGTGCTGTTATCTGCCCCAATAACAAGCAACTGGAAAGCTAGCTTTGGATGTAGATAGAAGCAGGTGTTTATGAGTGAGCAAGTAAAAGATGAAATCCACAGTGCTTTGCCAGTACAGATTTTCCCCTTCACCAATGGAGAGAAAGGATTGTTGTTACTGTCATTATGTTTGAGGGTTACAGTACAATTTGAGATTGGTTAGAATTCTTTGTGCTACATATATCCCTCTTGTGGTTCAGTAAAGCATAAGGGTTTGGGAGCAAGTTAGGTGACAGTGGTCTGAATTTCATTGACAGGGAACAATTTTTGTATCGTCCCCATTTTATCCTTTAGTCTATAACTACTCCACAGTATTTTGGTCCTGGTTTTTAACTTTCTTAATTTTGGTTCATTTCATAGTTAATGTTTTAATATTTTATACCTCTGTTTTATGATGTTTATAAACTGCCCAGAGTCATTTGTTAATGAGATGGAAAGTATATAAATTTAATAAAATTGATCTAGGTGTTCTGCTAATGTATCTGTCATGATGGCAGCATATCTCAATCTTGACAGTATAACTGCTTTTGCTAGAATACAGAATTGATCTATATTGCCCATGAAATCTTTAAATTGTTTGAAGCTTTTATGTTTAATGATTAAGTGCGCTACTGATAGGATATGCTTTGTTTAAAAAATTAGGTGTGTATTTTTAAATGTTTAGTGATAGGTTTTAAAATATTAGAAAGCATGGAAATGCAGGGCCACTGAAAATGTAAATTTAAGATATTTTATTTTTCTAATCTGCACACAATTTACAGTTTGGGGGACAGAACATTCTAGTTCTCTTTTCTTCTGGAAAATTTCAGAAGTAAATAGTTGGTTCACTCACCAGAATGGCCAGAACAATATAGTCTGGAAGAAAATAGAACTTATGACATTCCCTGAAGTAGTAAGTTTTTCACACTCCTATTATATGTATTTAATTAACATTTCTAAGTTGGAAGCATTCAAATTAAATTCTGATGATTCTGTGAAAATACTGAGTTTCTTTTCCTCAACAGGGAGGCAGTTCGCTACATCAATGAAAATTTGGTTATTAACTCAGATGAGTTGGGCAAAGACTGTCTTATTAATGCAGCAAAAACATCAATGTCATCCAAAATCATAGGATTGTATCCTTTCACAGAGAAAAATTAGGAACGAGTATTGTGTAGAAATTAGACACTGACTGAAGTATCTAATTTATGAAGAAAAATGGCATTATTAGCATTTGTAATTCTTATTGTTGTGAGGCATATAGGATTTATATTCCATGTATTAGATTATGTTAACCTTAACAGTATTCTTGTAGTGACAGTGACTTCTTTGCCAACATGGTAGTAGATGCTGTACTTGCAGTAAAATACACAGATCAAAGGGGACAACCACATTATCCTATCAGCTCTATCAATGTTTTGAAGGCACATGGTCGCAGTCAGAAAGAGAGTATTCTTGTAAATGGCTATGCATTAAACTGTGTTGTAGGCTCCCAAGGTAAGATTAACACCCCCCCCCACCAAGTAAAACAGTAAATGGACATAATTTTAAAAGTTAATGCAGTTTTATATCTGCATATAAACACATTTTTAGAAATTATATTTTTGACTGATAAGTTGACTAGAAGAAATAGTATAACAACATAGAGGTTGAAATTATTTTACACATTTGCAATAGAGTTGATTTGTAAGTATTTTCAGATAGATGGTCCTCCCCTTTGCTTGAATGGAGATGGCTTTCCTAAATTAGGTTTGTATTTTCCCTATCAGGGTAAGGCTTTAGTTAGGTATAAGTTTAAACTTAACTCCCCCCCCAATTACCTGAAATGATTTGACCAGGATAGAAAGTGCTATTTCAAAGAGTGAGAAAGGTGGTAGGATTCAGAATGGAACACAAAAATTCTTGGTTATAAATCTATAAATGGTGAACAGAAGACATGGGGGAACTTTTTGTTTCCACAAGAATGGTTTTTATACAACTCTCTGGAAAGAAAATTTTCTGGTAAATTGATGATTGTGCAAGTTGGTTGCATAGGGGGATGGCTTGATGATCTCTCCAAATATTTACTTTGTATTTTAGTAGTATTTAAGCAGAAGTATGATGCATTTGATGTATGCATTGATATGTCTTCAAAATCTTTGAAGCTTTTCAAGTATTTTAAGATGGATTATTCAAGTCTAGCCTCACTGTTTATAATGGAGTGAGGCCTCTTTCCCATTTGGGAAAGTAAATTCAAATAAGTTTTTATAAACTATACTCATACTTATTAAAGTAAATAGAAATAAACTGAAGGATACCTATGAAAAGAAGGTATCACTGTGTTTTAGATGCATTAAATTTTATATAGAATCTTAAGAGCATTTCTCTTTTTCTTTTAGGTATGCCTAAGAGAATAGTTAATGCCAAAATTGCATGCCTTGATTTCAGCCTACAGAAAACTAAAATGAAGCTTGGTGTTCAGGTGGTAATCTCAGACCCAGAAAAACTGGATCAAATTAGACAGAGGTATTCTATAGACACATTTTTTAACAAAAATGATGCAAATGGCAGCTTTAAAATAGGAAACAAAAATAAATCTGTATATTTCTATAATTTGTTCTGCATTTATTAAGAGAATGGCATCTTGAATATAAATTTTGACTAAGAATATGACAGTATTGTCAAATATCATTCTTTCTACAGTATATCCAATAGCTACATTAATCTATAATTTGCGAGATCTGGTTAAGAAATTTACCATTCCTATGCCTGGTAAATGCATTTTTAAAAGTTAGTAATGCCTCTTTTATTTACTAATAATAGTATCCTGAAGTGTCTCCCTTGAATTAATCTCAAAAATTAACCAAAAGATCCAGTGTAACAATGGAGAAATTTTATCTACACTGAATTTTGAGGGAGGCATGGTTAAAGTATTATTTTGACACACTTCTCAACTATTCTAATTAAAAACTTTTGCAATTCTCTTGAATTTAAGTTTATAGTTCTAGTTAATCAGTGTGCACTTTCTTATGCAGAGAGGGTGACATCACTAAAGAAAAAATTCAGAAGATCCTGGCTACAGGAGCAAATGTTATTTTGAACACTGGGGGCATTGATGATATGTGTCTGAAATATTTCGTTGATGCTGGTGCTATGGCAGTACGCAGAGTTCTAAAAAGAGACCTTAAACGCATTGCTAAGGCTTCTGGAGGTAATTACAGACATCTCTAAATATGATCACAGTTACATGTCTTGTCAATACAGAGCTTAATTATGTAGAACAAGGGTCCCCGGTCCGCAGCCTGTTGGGAAATGGGCTGCACAAGCAATGGATGAGCGCACAAGCGCTTAAAGCTACATTTGCACAACAGGTGTCCGTATACAAAACAAATCCCCCCCCCCCCTTGCTGTTGCTGCCTGTCCACAGAACCAGAAAGGCTGGGACTGTTGATGTAGAAGATTGCTATTGTTCCTTCAGACTAGCAGTTATATAAAATTGTGATTTTGTCAAATCTTTTTTACTTTGTATTAGCCATCGTTTGTTCTACTCTGGCAAATCTGGAAGGTGAAGAAACTTTTGAGGCATCAATGTTGGGACAAGCAGAAGAAGTGGTTCAAGAACGAATTTGTGATGATGAATTGATTATAATTAAAAAGTAAGGAAATACCTACCTTATATAATTTGTAATGGACGCATTTTGTTGTAACCTTTGAAAATATTTCCCATTTAATTGCTGCCATGCTGTTTTCAAATCGTATGAGCAGTTATACGCGTGGGATAGATTACTTTTAGTCCCCCTATAAATGTTGAGGCAGTAAATGTCTTTGACTTTGTTGATGGACTTGAACACATAGAATTCTAGCATTTCCCTACCCTCAAGGTTAGAGATTTATAATTTGATAATTATTTCACAAGGAAAAATTATTGTCTTTCTGAAACAGTACTAAGGCACGGACCTCAGCTGCTATTATATTACGAGGAGCAAATGACTTCATGTGTGATGAAATGGAGAGGTCTTTGCATGATGCTCTTTGCGTGGTCAAAAGAATACTAGAGTCAAAGTCTGTTGTACCAGGAGGAGGTGCAGTTGAAGCAGCACTTTCCATTTATCTAGAAAATTATGCAACTAGCATGGTAAGTATTTAGTTAACTAAAGTTTAAAGTATGTTTTTCTTAGGAAATCAAGGCTTATAGTAACATTCAGCGCTTTCTATATCTGAAAAGATTTATAGAACTGGGACTGGAGGGGGCCATTTAACTATCAAGTCCTATTTGCTGCTTGGTGCAGATCATATTAAAGCTTTATCCATGGTGGCTGTCCAGTCTTCATTTCAGCACATCCAGCAAGTGTAGCTTCATTGCCTCTCTGTTATTTTATCATATATGAATATATTAATAGAATTTTTCTTGTTTGAATTAGGGGTCACGGGAACAGCTCGCTATAGCAGAATTTGCAAGATCTCTTCTAGTTATTCCAAATACGTTAGCAGTTAATGCTGCTCAAGATGCTATAGATCTTGTTGCAAAGCTGAGAGCATTTCACAATGAAGCTCAAGTGAATCCAGATCGCAAAAATTTGAAGTGGTAAGTGTGCATAGAATTGATGGTAACATCGGAATATTGATTTCCTTTATGCATTTTTGCTTAATCTTGTTGAATGAATCAGAATTGGGCATGAACATTCAACATCCTAAGTCAAAACGATTCCTAGTTTTAAGGTGCTAGCATACAGTAAGGTTAAGCATACTTTAACTGTTGGCATTTGGTCTTACATAGTTGGCTTATAGCTTTACCAGAAGTGGTATATTTTGGGTGTGCAAAACCTAGATGTTCATGTGTGGAGTAGTGTTGATAATTCCAGAATGTTCCAGTTTCTTTCTGGGTAACATTAGTCATTCCATGCATGGATTGGCAATTTCCAAGAAGTTAATCCCCCAAACTGGAAGTGGTTTGTTATGCTCCGGAAATAGCTTGAAACAAACTTTCCCTTGGGACTTCACAAATAGTTTTGACTTTGGGGGATTAACTTCTGGAAAACAGGTGAATCTTGGCAGAATCAGTGTGCCCTGACCAGAAATTGCCATTGTTATTTGGAATATCCCAATCTTTAAATGCTAAATTTTACCTATTCTTAGTATATATTATAGCTCCTACTCTATTGAACATTCTCTGGAATGGCCTTAAAACATGGCTTTGCCAGATGGCTTGGGGGCCCAGTTGCACTCTCCACTGGTAGTGGTTTATAGTATAAAAGACAACTTCATGCTGTCCATCCCCTTGGTTTTAAGTCTTAATTTGAACTGTTTTTATATTTAACTTTTTTACCATTTTGTAAGCCTCCCAGGATTGCCTGATCAATGGGATGGACAGCATATAAATGTAAGCAATAAAATAGTTGTGTGCTTGCAGAGAACTACTAGGTACTATTTGACTTTTGTTGCATTTGATGTTGAAAAATTTGAAGCTGATCTCTGATTGCAGGTTCATAGTTTGAGAATACCAAAGACATTTGAAATGTACTTTCCAGTTTTAAAACGGTATTGCTTTTTTTTTTTTTTTAAGGATTGGTCTTGATTTAATCAATGGGAAACCACGTGACAACAAACAAGCTGGTGTATATGAGCCTACTCTAGTCAAAACAAAGAGCTTAAAGTTTGCAACAGAAGCAGCAATTACTATTCTTCGAATTGATGATCTTATTAAGTTGCACCCTGAAAGTAAAGGTGAAAAAGGAGGATGCTATGAAGATGCAGTTCAATCTGGAGCAATTGAAGACTAAATGAATTTTTATTTGCCTATTCCTGTGAAATTCTCTCAAGTCTGTATTAACTAATACGTTGATGAAAGCAAGTTGTCAGACTTCCGCATAACTAGCAAATAAATGAAATATGGCTGTATTTTGTATTTGTATCAGTATTATAATGCAGAATGTAAAGGGGAGGAGGTTGGAGAAAACCTGAGGATTTCAGCAGTAGCTACCACTAACAAAGTCAAATTACAGCCAAACGCTTAGCTTTTGGTGCATTTCTTGTAAGTATTTTGCTACTGAGAATAATGCAGAATACAAAAACCCTCCGTTGTATATACAAACTGGTCATAGCTTTATGCTAGTATTGGAGCAGGGGGGAGAGTTGTAATGGCTTTTTTTTCTCAAAGGCAGGATGAAGTTATCTGCAGGGGTTAATATTAGGGTGGGTGTAAATGGTATGTAGAGGCTGCCTTCTGCTTCTCAAAGATTCAGTGCATCCCTTGTCTTCATTAGAAATCTGAGGTGAGAAGAAACCAAGTAGATTGTTGAAGAAAGTTCTACGTATTTAAACTGACACAGCAGGATGCTTAGATCTGGCCTAGTATCAATATATAGGTATTGGCTAATACTATTTATTACTTATTAATAAAGATGAGTCGTGTTACAAATTGTTATAAAATCAAAGAAAAGTTTCCTTTATCTTTCTACACACATAGCTATGCCCATTCCTCCTCCTATACATAAAGCTGCAACTCCTCGTTTTCCACCTGTTCGTTCTAGTGAGTGCAGAAGTGTAACTAGGATTCGACAACCAGATGCTCCAAGAGGGTGGCCAAGAGCAACGGCCCCACCTTCAATGTTAACCTGCCAAAATAAATAAATAATGTTAAATCAAATGTAGAAGTTTTCCTTTCCTATGTTGGAACTTAATATTTAGAGCAAGGATTGGAAACCTCTGACAATAGATTTTATAGTGAAGTGGGCAAGACTTTTCATGCTGAAATCAGAGGAAAGTTTGTCTCTGAGGCATCAGTTACACAACATACTTGCCTATTTCTACTTCAAACATACCTTCAAATTTTCTTAGCATTTTTTAAAATGAACACCTGCTATTTGCCTATTCAATTTTTATCCCCAGCCACCAAATTTGTGGAAGGAACGTTCTGCTGTGAATGTTGTTCTACATAGTATTGGAACTATCATAAAATGGTGATTGTAACTTACACAATATATATCTCTGCAGTGCAATACTGGTCTTCAATTGCAGAATTAGCTAATGCAGTTGAAGTAAATGGACCATCAGAGAGCCCCCAAGAAATATTTCATGATGTAAAATTATTGGTTAACAGCTCTTATTGTCAAAAAAAAAAATCACTCCAATATCCAGCCTGAATTTTAACCAGCAATTATAACCTGATTAAGATCCCACCCCCTAGAGAAATGGAGTATAAATCCAATCCTTTGTATGACAGCCCTTTAGGCAAGGTTCGTATACACCCCCTTCAATCTACAGCCTAAATATATCCAATTCCTTCACATAGAACTTTGTCCTCTGAACTTGCTTTAATTTTTTAATGTCCCTTTTGGACTGCAATACCTAGATATGTTCCTTGGGAAGTACTACTAGAAGTATACAGCTCAACATAAGCTTTGTTTCCAAAATAATTTTTTTATGTGAATAGCATCACTGAGTAACAAATTATATCTGATGTTCAACAATTCCTTGTGTGGCCAATCAAATCAATTCCTTTGTGTGTCCAATCTAATCTAAATAATTGCTTGTGTGTCCAATCTAATCTAAATAATTCTTTGTGTGTCCAAACTAATTTGCTTGTCTAATCACTCTTGGCCAATAAAATATTTACTATGTCTTTTACATTTAACAAGCAGATTTTTAAAAAGTGAACTTAAGATTCTCAGAGGTTCTGTATTACAGCACAGAGAAAGATAAGCTTTTAATCACTGAAATACCAATTTGTATTAGAAGGAATCCTCCATCTATATATAGTTTGTCAATTTTTCCCAAATTGATGTCCTGTAATTTACCGTATTTATCGGCGTATAACACGCACTTTTTCCCCCCTGAAAATAGGGGGCAAATGATGTATGCGTGTTATACGCCGATATAATGTTAAGAAGCCTTCGGTGAATGCTGCTGGGATCGGGGATCAAGGACACAAATGAAAGAAGGGGAGGGAGGAAGCAACTGAAGCCTGTCCTTCTCTCTGGGTCAGCTCTCTCAGTCGCTCTCTCGCTCCTCCACCAGCACAGGAAGAAACTGCTTCAAAGAAGCGGGGGGCTTTTCCTGTCGCCGCAGCTTCCCTGAAGCGCCCGTTTCTCTCCCACCCCGTCCGCCCGCCCGCCCGCCCGCAGTGCTCCGTTCTGCCTGCCTGCCTGCCTTCGTTAATGGTTGAATCGTTAATGGTTGAATCGGAACAGCTTCGGCTGAGTAAAAGAGGCGAATAGTTATTATTCTCAGCCGAAGCTGCTCCCAAACAACCAGAAACTAAGGCAGGCAGGCAGAATTTTTTTTAATTTTTTTTCCTGAAATTTCCCTCTTAAAATGAAGATGCGTGTTATACGCCTGTGCGTGTTATACGCCGATAAATACGGTATTTCAGATGACAAGCTATTTTGAATGTTACCTTTCCCATCCCATCTAGCAAATATTGCATGATTGCATGAAAAAAAAAATATTTCAGTGCCCTATTCATTTGGACCAGTATATGCACTCAAGGTTATAAATAAACATCTGCAGTATTTGGGGTAGTATGCTTTTATAGCAATATTTAAACATACCTTTTCTGGCTTCAGTTTTAGTTCTTTTGTTATTGCGACACCCACGGCAGCAAAAGCTTCATTAATTTCATACAGATCCACTTGATCCAATGTCCAACCAGCTTTTTCCACCTGCAAGCAATCCAACAAGCTCGTCCAATTAACATGGTTAAAAATCATAGCTGAATTCTATTAAAAAACAATGAGTTCTGTTCTATTCCCCCCCCCCCCCCAAAATTTGTAATACTTAGAGATAAATGAGGTTCTGGTTACAAATACGGTGGTCTAACAAACAATTTGATGCTCAAATCAGTATTTAAGATGTGGTGCTGAAATAAACTAATCTAGAATTTAAACTCGAATAAGGAGTAGGACCACAAATGCATACAAGTCCAGTGTTTCCACTTATGCTGGACTTATTTGTTATAGCTATGATAAAAATGCACAATTCAATTAACTCTTGGGAGTTCAATCTTCACTAATGACCAATGCACTTGTTTTCTTTCCACAAAAGTATATGTGCACGTGCACACACAAACACATGCATATACAAACAAATTTAATATCCAGAAAAAAAATACCTAGAAAAATTCACTAACATGGAGAATTACCGTATTTTTTGCACTATAAGACGCTCTGGACTATAAGACACACATTACCTTTAGAGGAGGAAAACAAGAAAAGAAAAAAACCTGCCTCTGCCTCCCAGCATCCATCCGGTATTTTATCTGGCTAGCGTCCTTGCAGCAAACAGCAGTCAGCTTCAGCACGTTATCGCAGCCCCGGCACGTGGCTGCACCCACCACTGATCAATTGAGCTGAGCTGCTGGTGCCGCCAGGGAACGCTGCAGCTTTTACTGCCGAGCAGCTGATTGTCGCTGCCCATTCGCCACCGATCACCATAGCCCATTCGCTGAACGGGAGGCAATAGGCAGCAGAGATCCCCACCACCCAGAACAGCTGATCCGTGGTATTCCAGGAGGCCAATCCAACCGCCAATCAGCTACTCAGCAGCAAAAGCTCCAGCGTTCCCCAGCAGTGATGCATCAACCCCCACCCCTGCTGCAATATTTGGTCTATAAAGACGCACAGACATTTCCACCCATTTTTGGAGAGGTGTATCTTATAGTGCGAAAAATAAGTAAATGAAACATTTATTAGCAAAGCTACCATAATTCAACAGGATTGGGACGGGCTATGCATATTACGATATAAATATACTATGCTTACAGTTTGATTTTTCAGAATTAACACATTAATTCAATGTAATGGATCCTGTTCCCTACTTACAGCTTTTTTTATTGCCGTGATGGGTGCTGTTCCCATAACTGAAGGCTCAATACCAACTTGAGCCGAAGACACGATCCGTGCCAAAGGAATGAGATTTCGTTTAACTGCTTCTGATTTTTTCATAAGAATGACAGCCGCGGCACCATCATTTATACCTGAAGAGAAAAACAACTAAACTTAGCTTTAAAGTTTCTAATAAAGTTTGATACTTCTCCAGATACATCTGTTTTGCCCAGCTTTATTTTCATGGATATTTCCATCATAAAGCAGTAATTTCCAGTGAAATGTTTTCAATTTGGCCAGGATGAGGCATAAGAAAAAAGAAAATTTCTCCCGGAAAAGATCTAAGATCTGCTCCCTTAAACTAACATGGTTTTACCTCTGAAACGACTCTTTAACTTTTTAGGTTAGATTATATAGAGGTTTTTTTAAAAATGGAAAGTTCATTTTTAATTGAAGAGTACATACAGCTAATCCCTGGGTTACAAGCGTTCATTTAGCGCCTGTTCGAAGTTACGACATAAGCGCCCTCTAGTGTTTATGAGCAAGTCCCAAAACTACGAATGTTGCAGCACTGCGGCAGTTATTCGCCCTTACGAACAACTGCAGAGGTCTACAACATTCACCTTATCTTGCAAAGACCAGGTGCCTGAACCCTCACTAGATCACGGACCCCAGTAACTTTCATTTTCCTCGTGAAAAATGTTTGTGGTGCCTGTCTCCTGTCCCCCCACCCCCACCCCCACTAATTCCTTTCCTCCACCACCGGGACACTTTTCGCAGAGATGGAGACTTGACTGGCACTGGAAACTTCACAGAGGGATTCGCTCCATTTTGAAATGCCCCATAGACGCCTATGAGGCCTTTGAAAATGGAGGAATTCGCTCCGTTTTCAAAGGCCTCATAGGTGCCTATGGAGTGTTTCAAATCAGAGTGATTTGCTTCATTTTGAAATGCTCCAGAGGTACCTATGAGGTCTTTGGAAACGGAGGGATTCACTCTCTTTTGAAAGGCCGCATAGGTGTCTATGGGACATTTCAAAACAAAGCAAATCCCTCTGTTTTCAAAGGCCTCATAAACATCTATGGAGTGTTTCAATAGGGAGTGAATCCCTCTTTTTTCAAAAGCCCCATTTGCATGCAGATGAAGCCTCCAGCCCCCAACAGGTCTCTATCTGGTAGTGGAAAGGAGTTGAGGGAGGAGGGGAGGAGTAGGAGACAGGTGCAGCAAATACTTTTCACGCCCAGGAGAAACTGTAGTAGAGGAGGCAGATCTTTGCAAGGTAAATGAGTCCGGCACAACAGGGAGTGGGAAGCATGAGGGTTGGGGAGGCCTTTGGGGCCTATTCCATCCCAGCCACCCCGCTCCCATGGCCTTCTCCACCCTGAGATACCTCATGTGCACTTAACGAACTCTGCATTCGTCCACTCATTAAACTAGCAAATGCATGGGCGAAAGCAGGGAGTACATCTCATTCAAGGTACCATGAATCCTCGAGGTATGGATAGAATGGGCAGGCTCCATTACATTCATAACTCAGGGGTTTTTAGGCACCTTTAGTACCAGAATCCAAACTTTTGCAGTTGTAGTTAATAATCAATAGCACGGTTTCTTTTCTTTCTTTTTTTTTTTGCCATTTTGAGGGAGGTGGACTTAGCATTAGGTATAATTTTGAATGCTTTTTTGTATGTTTTTCTTTAGTTTTATGTCCTTTCTATCTGGTCCTTTGAATTCTTCATCCAAGACCATACTCACACAACATCACACTCCAATAATTCATGTTTCTTTCACTAAATCCAAAGTGTTATCAATTGAATCAGAAAAATGGCAGAAATATTCCTCATCCTTAATAAAATCAGATTGCTAAAACTGGAACAGATACAATTTTATGGCTTTATCTTTAAATTGCTCAACAAAACAACCTGAGGCATTTGCTGCAGTCACGGTGCCTGTCCCATCGGTTATGAAGCAAGGTTTCAACTTTGCCACAGTTTCTAGGTTGCACCCATGGCGAGGATGTTCATCAGCTTTAACTTCTGTGGGGCCTGTCAAAAACAAGTATTTCAACAGCAGCCATTTTATACTTGGTGCAGAAAAGGAAAGGTCTACTTCACATGCTTTTTCAACAAAGATATGCACTCCCCTTACCGATGATATTTAACATCTGATAAACTGCCAAGATACATAAGGATATGTATATGTTGGAAATGTAATCAGCCGGTACCATTTTTATTATCGTTGGTTGAAATGTAAAAAGTCTAAGAAATACTAGGATCAGATATGTAGCTTGATTCAGAGAATTCTTGGAATGCACAATTGAAACCAGAGATTTTTCTTGATGGATACAAGGATCTGTTTTTATTTATGATAACTTCAGGAAGACACTCGTATGCCACAGGGATGGAAGGACATACAGAAACTGGCAACGGAAGAACTGATGATGAAATGGAGATGACAAAACACTTTGATCAAAGAAAAGATTCTTAGGTATCTTTGTTTCTACTTGGAAACCACTTTTGGACATTTTTTCTTGAATCCAAGACAAATGAAACTTTGATTTTGGCATTTGACGATCAGAACTATTTTATGATTAGAGAAATACTGTGTGTTACTTTTAGTCTAGGAGTAAAAAGTTACAGTATGTCACATTTGTACCTCTACCAAAGAAAGTGGACACACACACATATAGACATACATACATACATATATCCTTTTCTGCCCTCCTAACCTTGTTCTCTTGACTTTTTCTTTTCTACTTCTTTATTTTTCTCTTTCTTACATTTAATTCTTTGTTGAAACTTTAAGTTTTATTTTTAAAAAATGCACTGCCCTTCAATTGAGTGTTGTAGAGGGGTCATCTGCAGTAGCATTTTATCCTGGAACTCTAATGTCCAGTTCACAAGCTATGTACCATATGCTTTGTTATTAAAAATGGTAACATTATATTTATTTCTCCCTTTGTATGACAATGTCTATTAGTTACCTTTTCAGTCACTGCAATTTCCCACACTCCTTAATTATATGTGTTCTAGCCTAAACTGAGTTCATATATTAAGCCATACAGTTTATCAACTAACATCAACTAAACAACACAGATTGGGCTCATGCTGTATTTAAATCCCAATGTAGAGCTCTGTGGCTTAATATATGAATTCAGTTTATCACTTCTAGTAATGTGGAAAAGTACAGCATGAACCCAATCTGTGTTGTTTAGCTGATTAAAGTCATAACAAGGTTCAAAAAATTGATTTAGTATGTCTTGGAATTAACTCACAAGAAATTTTAAAATTCAGTGGGATTATTTTTTAAATTACTATTAAATTAATAATTATTTTAAAAAACCATTGTTATTGAAACAGGAAGAAACTTTGGTTCAATTTATGAACCAGTTCAAAACTGACATTGTGGCAGCAGTGAATGATAGATGATATTCTTTCCAGACCTGTAATTATACTTCTTCTTTCAAAGTCTAGATGTTTATAATTGGCAGCACAAAATGGTTACATTCACAATTTTATCTTCATCTAGCAGTAAAGACTAAGTAATTATACCTGAGGGTAGTAAGTCTCTCTCCCTTCCCAATACACCAATTATTTTAACACATGAGGGAGGAGGAATTGAAGCAAATAACAATGATCACAAAGATGAATCATTATAGTTATCCCAGCCCTTTGTCCAGTATGTAAAACTATTCACTGACCTCTTCTAGAAGGTACAACAACAGGTACAATCTCTTTATCAAAATATCCTCCCTTCTGGGCATTTTCAGCCTTGTTCTGAGACATTACAGCCTGTTGGTCTTGTTCTTTTCGAGTAACCTTCCATTGTTTGGCCACATTTTCAGCTGAAACAATTAAAAAATGCAGTAGATACTCTAATCACAATGCATCACAATTTAGTTACTATATTACTTATTACATTACATTGATTATTCTAATACTGATAAGAGAATGCATCGTTTCCAGCAAGTAATGTTCCACATTCGCACCAGTTTTGAATTGAGCTTTGCTGGAAATTTACTTCCATTGAATAAATGAGTACGCAACACTACAGGCAAAGAAATGTAATTCTGAAGTCCTGTGAGGTTGATCCTACTTGATTAGCTGATTAGGACAGAAGAAGCTATTGAAAAATCAACTGAGCAAGAGGTGTGAATGACTGAAAAGTGGAGGATACCTTTGAGGATTATTTATAACACAGCGTTTATTACATGCTATATATAATATACATTACATATAAGTAAAAGTATGCAATCAATGCAATTATACTGATAGAATAAACCAGTGGTTCCCAAAGTGGGTGGTACCGCCCCCTGGAGGGCGGTGGGATGCCTTAGGGGGGCGCTAAGAGGCAAGGGAGCTGGCAGGGGGGTGCTAAGAGGCGGCAGGGGGGCATTCGAGGCTCCGGCCCTGCAGGTTCACCCATTGACTAGCACCGCTCCAGAGCCGGCACCTGCCTGCCTGTCTTTCTCTCTCTATCCATCCATCCATCCCTCCCTCCCTCCCTCCATCCATGTTCGAAGGCGCGCCGGCCCCGCAGGCACATCAGGAAAGTAGAGCAAAGCCAGTCTGAGAGGGAGGGAGGGAAGGAAGGAGGGAGGGAGAGAGAGACAGAGAGAGAAAGAGAGAGACCTGATGCATCAGCTTGAACGAGGCCTAGTTTAGACTGAGGCCCTTCTCCACATTGAAACATCTTTGCCAGAACATTGAAACCTCTTTGGCTTCTATTAAAGGTTTTGTGGACGAAACATGGTCAAGACTATCAGGAAGCTCTCACATTTTGTTGAGGCTTTAAACAGGATCCATTGGACCAGATTTCCACCCTAAAAATTACTTTTCCCCAATGTATTACAGTGCCAATTCTGAAGAAGGCAAAACCAAAACGTACTGGTAAATTACAAGGAGAACACACACACAAACACACACACTCCCTTATAACCCTGCTGGAGCAGGTGATTGGACTAGAATAGATATCTCATTATCTTTCCCCTCCCTCCCTCCTTTATTTTTTTTCTCTCTCTCCCTTCCTTCCATCCCCCACTCTTTCTTTGTCCCTTTTTCTTTCTTTCCCTTTTCTCTTTATTTTCTTCCTCTCTTCCTCTCTTTTTTCTCTCTCTTTCTCCCTCTCTCAGGCTCATCCCTTTGGATCAGGGGTCGCCAAACTTTTGGACCTCAGGGACCACCAAACTCGTAATTTTAAATCCCGGAGACCACTAATATGAATTTTGACTGACGGTGGCTTTTGGCGTTGGTGAGAGAGATAGATAGATAGATCTGATCCAACCTCTCTCTCTCCCTCTCACACACACACGCAGGCAGGGGTGGGATTTAGACCCCTGATCTAAAGATGTCAAAACTCCAAAAACTGGTCAAGTAGTTCTGAGGAGGTCAATCATAAATTAGAACACTTGCTAAACATCCGGTCATTAAGTAAGGACCACTTGTATTTGGTTTGCCGGTCACCTGGCCACGGCCACCCAGTCACATGACCAGCAAGCCATGCCCACCCAGTCATGTGACCAGCAAACCACACCCTCAAATTAGGCCACACCCACAGAAATTTGAATCCCACCCCTGGGTGGGGGGCACCGAGGATGAGTTCGTAGCACCAAGGGGGCAGTGGACTGAAAAAGTTTGGGAACCACTGAAATAAACTGTAGTTATTTATTACTATTTTATTATTTATATCACATCTTTTGGCAAGAGCTCAAGATATTGTATACAGCACTCCTTCCCCCTATTTTGGTAGGTTGAACTGACAGAGAGACTGGCCTGAAGTCCAATGAATTTTCCTGGTAGATGATAGATTAGAACTTGGCCTTCTGCATCTAGTGCAACATCCCAACCACTGTGCCAATCTCGCTTTCAGCGTGCAATGACGACCTGGGAGAGGCTCTTTGTTTGGGGAATGTCACCCTAAATAGGGGTTCTTTATCTTTACTTTTTTTCCTAGATCATACATGCATGGACATAGCCGTTGTAAAAGCAATTGTAATTAGATTTATATATACCACTTCATAGTGCTTTACAACCTGCTCTAAGCGGTTTACAGAGTCAGCATATTGCCCCCAACAATCTGAGTCCTCATTTTACCGACCTCAAAAGGATGGAAGGCTGAGTCAACTTTGAGATGGTCAGGATCAAACTGCTGAACTGTTAGCAGCTGGCAGTCAGCAGAAGTAGCCTGCAGCACTGCGCCACCACAGCTCTTATGTAGGTATTTCCATGCTTTTGCAGCGTTTGGGTACAGGGATTCTTTTAAGTACAGCTGGCAAGCTCAGTATTCTTCCTCCCATCCTTATAATTCTTGCTTTCTGTCCACTCTTTGTTTTTCTATGAAATAAAACCGGGACACACTTTCATCCAATCTCCTTGTAAGTGCTATTTTCACGTGGCTTACCTGTAATACCCATGTGATAACAGTGGAAAGCATCTGTCAAGCCATCTACGATAATAGTGTCTTGCAAAGAGGTTTCCCCCATCTTCACCCCACCACGCAGATGAATGACATGAGGAGCCTGGGGAAAAAATATTTTAACGCATTTAAGACATTGAAAACAACTTTCTTTAGAAGTGGATGGAAATAACTTTTGGGGCACCAATTCTCACTGTATGATCCTTCTGTTCATCGGCCATAAATAAATCTAATATAGAGGAAGTATTCCAACTCAGTTGCAGAGCACATGCTTTGTATACATCAGTTCTCAACTTTGATCCCTGATATTTCCCATTAGAAGAATCACATGGTATGTATGAATGAGAGAATGTAAGAAAAAATAAGTTTCCATATTGCTTCCCCCTAGATTCTAACCAGAAGGAAGGTGAAGGCTTGAAATAAGCTAAAGAATATTTCTTTAAGACTAGAGGCATATCCACCTGAAAGAAATACACACACCTGAAAAAAGTTCTCTCCCTGCCTCCCTGTGAATACACATGTAATGATAAAAAATAAATAAAACCAACCCTAACCTTATGTACACTCAGACACCTACAATAAACAGATTATTTCTAGCTATCTTTCTCTCTGGCCAAACTACTTTTCCTACTTCTTATACTCCTATATACTAGAAATTCAAAGGAGAGAGTGGGTAAGTTCAATTCATGATAAACTATGGTTGAAATAAGTCAGGTTACTTTAAAACAGAAATATCTTAGCAAACAAGCTACATATTAGTTATCCAGGGTATTTAAACCACAGCTGCACAATTCTCCTTTCCCCCCAAAATGTCTACTTGGGTCTATTTCAATTTAGTTTCCCTTCAATGTTTAGCAATAACCTGCTTTTCCTGTAAAATTATGTTACTCCTGCCCTATGGGTTTTTGGGGGCATTCTGGCATGAATAGCGGCTAACCCAAAGCCAAGTTCTTATTTGCTTTTGGCTGAGCATAAAGTGCTAAGCAATGCATTTAGCACAAAGTGCTAATTCTTCTGAAGAAATGACATGGCTGTGTTTTTTTTAAACTTCAAGAACTTTTATAAACCCACAAAAACATTTCATTATATCTTAATGCAAAAAACTCCTGATTTATTCCAGATTTAGTTTTGTGCTTTGCATGAATCAGGAAGTAATCTAGGAAAGCATAATTACTCAATCTCCTAGTGTTGTACGGAGCCACTCAATTCTATCACTCAAAGTTTTAGATATTGGTGGTGTTCATATATGATTTGTTTTGGCATCGAGTCATGTCCTGTTTGTCAAACAATGCTTTAATAACTGTGCTTAAGCTTGTGTGCCAATAAGCATCTCAAATTGGGCTGGACAGGGTACAATTATAGAATAATGGGATTGGAAGGGACCTTGGAGTTATGTCAAGCCTCAGCCCACTGAAGCCCAAGCTATTATGGTTGCTGGTGAGAAAGAAGTTGCTCTTCAGAAAGGCTCAATGTACAGCTTGTGTACTCTTTAATGCAATTCTCCCATGGAAATCATCCTTCCATGCTTTTTCAGCATAAGCGTCTTAGGAGCAGCAAGCTTTAACCTCTATGAATATCAAGCAGCCTTACCTTGCTCATGTTTTCCATACCACCAGCCACAACAATACTGGAATCTCCTGTCATAATAGCCTGAGCCCCGAGACAGACGGCTTTCAGGCCTGATCCGCATAACATTTGACAACTCCAAGCTGGTATCACATATGGAATCCCTGCCCCAACGCTGGCTTGTCGAGCAGGATTCTGGCCAGCACCTACAGAAATAAACACACAGGAACCACTATATTAAATTGTTTTAAGCTCATTCTCCTACCTCACTTCCTAGTGACATACAGACAGGTGGCCATGTTATTTGCCTGTAAATTACTCATAACCAGTTTGTTTCAAATTGACCCACCTCGTTTCCAGGTGCTGCTTTGTAAAAATGAATGCTTCAGTCTTCATTTCAATGCCCATGTCTTAATTTTTTTCAAATTATTTTTATTTTCAGTTTTCTTAGGTTGACCTTCATTGTCTTTGGACTATATTTCAATTCTGTTGTGGCAGATGAAGGTAGTGTATGGTTTTGTTTTTCACTTTTAACCTCTGGCAAAATGTGAACATTTGTTCTAAGGCTGGTCTGCATTCATAGGATCAAAATCACCCAAATAGTTTCTAGGTCAGGTTGATCTCCTCACTCTTAGCGCAATACCTTAATCATTACATCATACTGACTCTCATAGAAAAGCACATATGCAGGTCATAAAACTGGAGAAGGTTAAACTAAAAGAGGAAAAGACCCAAAGGGATACGAAGCAGTAAAAGTATGAGCAACAATACAGGCAGTTAGAACAGACTGCCACGTGGTGATTTAACTACACCCAGAATTGTGGGAAAAGAAAGCACCATGACTTCATTACATTCCTGTCCTTATTTGTCACCCTTCACTCTTGTCTCTGATTTATGCATGCATGCTTGGAAGCCCTTCTGTTGCAACAAGTAATGGGAACTGCAGAAGAAGAATCAATGCAAGAGTATGAAGGAAATGTCAAAGTTGTTCCATCTGCTATTTCCAGGAACATTAGACATTGTTACACAAATTGCTAGTTTGGGAGATTGACCTTGAACCTATGGGAAGAAAGAAAGTACAAATTTCCAATAGGTAAAACTGAAGAACTATAATTAATTCTCTTTCTGTGTGTAGTTCCGCATTACAAAAATGTAAAAAAGGCCATAAATGGGATCCAGATCAAAATCCTGGACAAATGCTTTATCAAGTTCATACCTGCAGCCAATACTTGTCCAAGTATAACTTCAGAGATTTCTTTAGGATCAATTTTTGTCCTCTCCAACAATTCTTTAATGACTACTGAAGCCAATTCGTGGGCATGCAGGGTTGACAAGGCACCATTGAAGGATCCTAGATAAAATATAAAAATAAGAAATAGGTGTTTTAATTCTACTCTATTCCCTCTTTCCTTTCATCCTATTCCTCTTTTAAGCATTCTAGGTAACACACAAAGATTACAACTCTAGGAAAATAAACAAATATAGTATTTTATGGGTATACTTGGGACTTAAGTTATATCTATTTTGTTCATTAAAAGTTTGCTATTTTGTTTTATTATCTGGTCTGAAGTCCTGTCAAACACTTTGAGAACTCATTCTTCAAATATGATAGCCGTTTCTTGGTCTGCCAGAGTTATGTATAATTATGTGTACTGCAGGTATAATAAAATAAAACCTTGTGGAGGAACTTAATCAGAAGAGGGAAGGATCAGAGAGGATGGAGAACAACCCATCCCATGAGAAGATGCAGCACTGTTTTTGGAAGCCAAGCCTCCAAGGCTGACTAGGTCCTCTTCTGGATAGAAGACCGGGAGACGGGTTTTATTCATGGCAGGAAACAAGCGATCAGACTCTCCTGGTTCTACCGGCCAAGCGCCAATCAGAGCAAGAGGGATTCCTCAGCGGGAGTCGCGAAGCAATCACAGCGCATCTTCGCGCGGTGGCTCTATAGCTCATTGTCCAATCATTGCGAGAAAAGTACAAGCAAGGGAGGAGCCTCAGGGATTACGCAAAAAAACAAACAAAGCAACGGCTGCAAATAAGCCAACAGATAGGCAAGCAAGCAGGGATCTATTTTTTTTTGTATCGTTTCTTCTGCCATAGTAGAAGGCAGTTTCTTCTGCCATTCACCCTTTTTCTTTTAATCACAAGCCATCTAGAGACACTTAGATGGGGTGGGCGGTGAATGAATTGGATAAATAAACGAACCAAGGGGGGGAAACTTCCACTCAACGTTGACCTGGAGCTTAAGAGTGATGAAGTCCACATTCTGACACCCGCTCTGGCTAATAATTTCCCGTGTGTTTCAAACTGTTCTCCTAATGAACGTAATGACTTTGCAGACTAATAAAGAGAGCGAAGACGCCAAGCCGACTCCCACCTTGTGGAGGACAGATGGAAGGAGGAATGTCGGTGTAGCGTGGAGGGGGTAAGAAAATACGTTAGAAGAACGACTTAGCCTGCTATTTTGCACACGACAGCTCAAATGAAGGCTTGTTAAACTCCATCGGACTTGCGGTGCCCATTTCCAATCTGTTACCTGAATAATTCTTAACAGTTATCTAAGGAGTTAACAAGCCCTGTATCCTCCCGCCCTCGCAGTTCTCCACCCCTTCTCGCAGTACAATTCCAAGCTCACCTACCACAATCCTACCTCGGTTCATTTTCTTACCTTCCTGCCACGGGCAGAAAAAAGTACAGGATTTCCTCCCATACCAGCCAGCATAACAAGAAAAAAAATGGGCGAAGGCAAAATTTCCCCCAGCCTTCAGAATGAATGGACCATTCACGGTTGGGAGCAAGCGGGATATGCCACTCCATGAAAACGCCCCTTTCAGAGCAATCCGAGACCGAGGCAGGAAATGGCCTCAGGAATAGCTTCGACTTACCGACCGGGGTCCTTGCAGCAGCAACGAAAACGACGGCCTCGTCCCCGCAATCCATGATGCTTCGAAGTGGTGGGTGCCACAGACGCGCTCTCTGCCGGTGCAAACTGCCTCGCGCCTCCCTTAAAGTCAGGCAGCGATGCGCACCCTAGTTCTCATTGGTTGCCCCGGGCCCCGCCCACCCCTTACCTTGGTCTGGCAGGGCTTAGATTGAAAGGGCGCTCGTCGTCACGTGATAGAAACTGGGTCGCGCCTGACGGGAGACGGTTCAGTCGGAGAGACTGGCGAGAGGGAAGGCAGGCCGCTTTCATCCAAACGCTTTCGGCGTTGATGTTTTATTTATTTATTTATTTTTATTTATTTTATTTGTCAATTGCTTACAAGATAATAGGTATAAGTATATACATAGTTATGAATACATGAAATGGGTACATATAAGAAAAATAAAAGAAACAATAGGACAGGGACGGTAGGCACGTTGGTGCGCTTATGCATGCCCCCTACAGACCTCTTAGGAAGGGGGTGAGGTCAATAGTAGACAATCTAAGGCTAAAGATTTTGGGGTTTGGGGAAGAAACCACAGTCAGGTAGACATTGACTACTCCAGACATTGACCACTCTGTTGCTGAAGTCGTATTTCCTGCAATCAAGTTTGGTGCAGTTAACCTTGAGTTTGTATCTATTGTGTGCTCTTGTGTTGTTATGGTTGAAGCTGAAGTATTCATTGACAGGTAGGACATTGCAATGTATGATTTTATATACCATACTTAGATCAGACCAAAGACTGATTTTCAAGGTTTTCTAGGTCTAGAATTTCAAGTCTGGAGGCATAAGGTATTCTACAACGAGTAGACGAGTGGAGAACTCTTGTGAAATATTTCTGGACTTTCTCAACTGTGAAATTGTGTAAACAAAGCAGCCCTGTTATTCAAGTTTCTGTTTTTCTGGAGAAGCCTGCAGCACCGGTTGGGGTACAGCAAAGGCTGTTTTTTAAAATAATTCTACATGCAAGAAGCCCCTTGCAGTATACCATGTGATTCACATTATGACTTCTGACAGAAGAAAGTCCAAATAATTCCATTTTATAAAATTAGGGGTTCCAGTATACTTTCAGCATGGTCAATACAGAAATACCCCAAATCCTATTGATCTAAATTAAAGATCTTATAAAGTAGGGTTAGGCAGATGTAAAACACAAAAATCTAGACAATCACTAATTAGCAGTGAAGAGATTTTGTTTCCTGAATTTTTTTTCACTGTCAACTAATGATTGTCCAGATTTTTATATTCTAGATGCAATAACAGATTGCCACCTGAGAACAGTACAAGACTATAGCATTGCTTTCTAGAAACATGCAAGGGTATTCCTCTTTAAACATGCCAATCCCATTTATTTTCCCCTATTTTTAAAAGCCCTTTTAAAAATGGCCAAGGTAAGGAAGGCTTAAACCTGACCACCACTGAACAAGACACATAAGTTGAAACGGCAAGACTGGACCAAGAAATATCTGAAGACAGCTTTTTTAAAGGTTTTATGGACTGATGACTTGAGAGTGACTCTACAGACCAGATGGATGAGCCTGTAGCTGGATCAGTAACAGGTACAAAGCTGCACTTCGACTCAGAAGCCAGCAACTTAGAGATGGGGTACTGGTATGGGCTGGTATTATTAAAGATGAGCTAGTTAGACATTTTTGGGTTGAAGATGGACTCAAAAATCAACTCTCAAACCTATTGCCAGTTTTTAGAAGAGACTTTCTTCAAGCAGCGGAAAAGTCTACATCTTTCAAAGCCATTATTTTATGCAGGACAATGCATTGAAGTACACCACTGTGTGGCTAGCCAGTAAAGGCCTTAACATGGCCCCCTTCCTCACCTGATCTAAACCCTATTGAGAACCTGTGGGCCCTTCTTAAATGGGATATTTACAGTGAAGAAAAACAGTCCACCTCTGTGAAGTGTCTGGGAGGCTGTGGTTGTTGCTGCACAAAAAGTTGATTGTCAACAGATCAGGAAACTGATTTTTTTAAAATGTCAGAAATGCTTATTTGTACATTTCGAGCTGTTTATTATTCTTACTTTAACATGCAAATAAACGGGTGAGATGGGCAAATTTTGATTTTTTCATTTATTTCCATAATAATTCTGCGCAGAGTTGCCCAATAATTGTGCACATATATTCTCCTAAGAAAGCCAAAATCTCACTTTTACTTTCTTCAATATTCAGGCTTGAGGTTAATTAACATTTTCGATTGATCCAGAGCACTATAGTTGTTCAACAATAAAATTAATCCTCCAAAATACAACTTGCCTAATAATTGTGCACACAGTGTAGTTGTATTGGTACCTTTCATCAATATTACTAACCCTTAAATTGGGGGATCTGTTGGCCAGTATTGCACAAGTGGTTTGAGTAACTGATTAACTGACCTATAAAGCTTGGTCAATACATTACTTAAATCTGTGATTAACTGGCCTATAAAGCTTGGTCAATACATTACTTAAACCTTTGTTTTAGCAGCTGTCATGAATGTACTTTGGAATATTCTGAATATTGTGCCTCTTTGGATGTCAGCATTGTAACTTATTTAAGATACGATTATTTGAACAAGAAGAATCTGAATCTTCATTGGAAAACAAAGTGATTTTTCCAACATTTTGCTGGCATTCAGTTCAAAAAGGCTGCTGATTTACTAACCTTTCTGAACTGTCTGTTTGATGACATGACTAGGAATTCATCCTTGACCTGATGTATGGCAGTTGTTTCTAGCAGTGATATAGACTCGTGATGTCTTTATACATCAGAATCAGGTTGTATACTGCAAATTGGGACTTTAAGTTGGAAGGCTTTTGTTTATTTAAGGCCTCTTTTGTCAGCAAAACAGAGGAGATATAATTTGAGCTACTATATAATAGGGTTCAACATGTTCACCTTATGGTAATCAGAATTAATTATAAATGCCCATGAGTAAGAACTTTCTTGTGAAATATACAAAAAGGTTTGCCTGATAAGTGTTAGTATAGTTAGGCTTAGCTTGATATGGAGACAACCATATAATGTATTTTTATAGTTGTAGGTTTGTAATCATTTTACTAATGGCATTTCATACATCAGAACTAGGTAGAAAAAGTGATTTTCCTTTTTGCCTCCCTGATCCAACTATGGCAAGCAGAAGCAGTGAAAACGAGTCTGCTTCAGTTGCAGCATCTTTGTTGTTTCCATTTTTTGTCTGTGTGTTTTTGCAGCTTGTCTTTGAGGGTGAAACAGGAATGCTGGTACCAATAGAAGACAATATTTGTAGCTCAGGGTTAAACTGTGGATTCTTTACTGCTCTTGGTTATTTTTTCGCAGATGTTTCTTTGGGTAATGAGAGCTCAGGGCATCATATACCCCCACAGGAATGCCAGTGCAGTGCAGAAAGCTCAACCTTTCTCTGTCTTACACACAGTATCTTTCTCTCTGTCTTATACATAGTATTGACTCTGATTGGGCCACCTCATTTTTTTAAAATAATAAAATAAAAATGGAAAAAGTAACCGGAACATGTCAGTGTCAGGTGGCCAATGAACACAAAGATCTCTGTGATGCCAACCAACAATAAAAGTTGCTTTTTTGCTGGCCAAGTGTGGTCTGTTGTCTTGGTTAGTATAGGTTTGAAGGATAAGTACTGTAATTATGATTAGTGCCCAAACATGACAGTGTGCTGTTATTTTCATGCATTATCAATATTACTGATCACCTTGGACAAAAGTATTTCCTCCATATAATCCTTAGTATATCTGTCCAGTGCTGGAATGCAAACTTTTTTACTCCTGGTTCTGTGGGTGTGCGCCTAGTGCGCGCACATGTGCTTTGCGTGCACACAGAGGGTTTTACAACGGGAAATTTTAAGCTTGAAAATTTACCGTCAGTGCTGGTGAGTAAAACAGCTTAGCCGTAGCAATTTGCTCTGCCACACGAATCAGCTGAGCTACAAACAAAGGCAATATAGGACAGGAAAGGGTGGGGGCAAGTGGGCAGGGCCAACTACTGACCAGCGCTACCGGATCTCTAGAACCAGTGTGAACCGGCAGCATACTACCTCTGTATCTGTTCTGCTAAAAAAAAAGTTGAATTGATTATTAGAAAAATTTTATGTCATTAAATGGAACTTAATCCATGCTATAGAGGTAATTCTAGAACAAGGGTGGCAAACTCAAGGCCCGGGGGCCAGAGCCAGCCTATGGGGTGTTTAGATCTGGGCTGCAGGGCTGCTCTGAAAACAGTGAAGGACCAGCCCGTGGTGTCTCTGCCAGCCAAAATGGAGCCCAGGAGGGCCATATGTGGCCCTCGCAAACTCCATTTTCAATGGCAGAGAGTGCAGGAGGCTATTCCAGCCAAAAATGGAGCTCACGAGGGCTATGCATGGCTCCCCGAGCTCTGTTTTCACTGGCAGAGGGTTGTAGGAAGCCATCCCAGCCAAAAACAGAGCTTGGAAGCCAATTTTTGGTGGCAGAGTGCTCAGGCTGCCACAGGCGCTCCCCCAACACGAGTGACGTCATGCAGCCACATCTACCCTGGTCATGCCCCTTCTGGCCCTTCAAGGTCAAACAGAACCCTGATGTGGTGCTCAATGAAATTGAGTTTGACACTCCTATACTAGACTTATAACCATTCGTTAATGATTATTCAAAGTTACAATGGCACAGAAAAAAGTGACATGGCCAGTTTTCAGACTTATGACTGTTGCAGAATCCCCACAGTCATGTGATCAAACTTTGTTTGTTTGGCAACTACCATGTATTTGCAATGATTGCAGCATCCAATCCAACATCACTCAAAACTAGGCACGCACGCCCCTACCTCTATTCTAACCACAACTGGCCTTAAATGCAAGCTACTCAATGCAAGAAGCCTTGTAAATAAAATACCTGAATTTCTCCTCTTACTAAATACGGCTACATTCGACATTATATTTGTCTGTGAAACATGGCTCCAACGCATCTCTCCCTGACTCCATTACCACAGAGGAAACCCTATACTTTTTTCTGCCCGTGGCAGAAAGGTAAGAAAATGAACTGAGGTAGGATTGTGGTAGGTAAGCTTGGAATTGTACTGCGAGAAGGGGTGGAGAACTGCGAGGGTGGGAGGATACAGGGCTTGTTAACTCCTTAGTTAACTGTTAAGAACTGTTTAGGTAACAGATTGGAAATGGGCACTGCAAGTCCGATTGAGTTTAACAAGCCTTCATTTCAGCTGTCGTGTGCAAAATAGCAGGCTAAGTCGTTCTTCTAACGTATTTTCTTACCCCTCCACACTACACTGACATTCCTCCTTCCATCTGTCCTCCACAAGGTGGGAGTCGTCTTGGCATCTTCGTTTCTTCATTCTCTTTATTTGTCTGCAGAGTCATTACGTTCATTAGGAGAACAGTTTGAAACACACGGGAAATTATTAGCCAGAGCGGGTGTCGGAATGTGGACTTCATCACTCTTAAGCTCCAGGTCAAGGTTGGGTGGAAGTTCCCCCCACCCTTGGTTCGTTTATTTATCCAATTCATTCACCGCCCACCCCACCTAAGTGTCTCTAGATGGCTTGTGATTAAAAGAAAAAGGGTGAATGCTACTATGGCAGAAGAAACGATGCAAAAAAATAGATCGCTGCTTGCTTGCCTATCTGTTGGCTTATTTGCAGCCATTGCTTTGTTTGTTTTTTACGTAATCCCTGAGGCTCCTCCCTTGCCTGTACTTTTCTCGCAGTGATTGGACAATGAGTTATATAGCTACCACGCGAAGATGCGCTGGATTGCTTCACGACTCCCGCTGAGGAATCCCTCTTGCTCTGATTGGCGCTTGTCCGGTAGAACCAGGAGGTCGCCGGCACTTATTTCCTGCCATTAATAAAACCCGTCTCCTGGTCTTCCATCTAGAAGAGGACCTTGTCAGCCTTGGAGGCTTGGCTTCTAAAGACAGTATTGCATCTTCACTTGGGATGGGTTCTCCATCCGTTCTGATCCTTCCCTCTTCTGATTAGTTCTTCCACACGGTTTTATTTATTTATTATATTTATTAATAAATCCCTCCATCTCACTGTCAAGTGACCATTGGGTGGCTTACATTTTCAAACAATAATATAAAACAATGAGAACGTTAAAAAAATTGAGCATTAAAAATGAGAATGTTACAAATTAACAAAATTGGATAAATGGGACGAATACATAAACGGGGTGAGGTGGAGATCTCCTAATCTCCTAAACAAATTCAGAGTGGTAGGCCCCCATTGGGCCCCCAAGCCAGTTGGCAGAACCAGGTTTCCAGGCCCTTTTGGAAGGCCTAGAGGTGGAGGGGCAGACCTCACCTTGAGTGGCACAATATTTCAAAGGCTGAAAGTCACAGCAGAAAATGCTCTTTTCCTGGACCCCACAGCCAGAATTCCTTGGCTGACAAGATTTATAGCTAGCCCTGCCTGATGGAGCGAGCACAGTTGATCAGTCCTATTTTATATTTTATAAATCCTTTCCTAGAGTTTTATATGATAACAATTTAAAAAAAAAACTTCTTAAATCATTTTCTTAAACAATCATGTAAGACATAGAGATATGAATAATTCCTGAGTATATTTAACAAGAAAGCAATGGAGATTCTTGTACATATAATTAAAAATTAGACTGCACAAGTTTTTCTAATTAGAAGAGCTGTAAATAAAATGTATTCATTTAAATAGTTTTGAGTTCTATTTAGCATAAGGAGATAAGAAACAGATACACAAAATGCATTTATTGAAGTTTACCAGGTATGACAACCGGAATAGTGCTCTCCCTAAGAAAGCTTTTTACTGTATTATAGGATGGTATCTAATTCATAAATGAATCTAGTGGTTATGTTTAATTTTGGGGTAATATCAACAAAGAACTAAGTTTTCGTGGGTATGGTATTCAGCTTTGTTCGGGTATTTTCCCACGTCATTATAGTTGTGCTTTTAAAGTTGTAGCAACGTTTCGGCAGAATCTCATCTGCCATCATCAGGCTTCTGTATTGTGTTCGTCTGTGAGTCAGACTTTTACAGTTGTTTCAGTTTTAAATTTGGGGCTAGCCTACTGCTGTGCCAGAATGGTTTTTTCTTCATCCTGATTGGTTGGGAGTCTTGGTCTGTGTTTATTGGTCTTGGAGTTTGCTGTGTTCTGCTTGATTGGTGTTTCTAATATCTTCTGTGGCTTTTTTTGTCTTGATTGGCTGGCAACATTGTGTTCCTGTATTGGAGGCTTTTAGTGCAGCTTGGCTCCAAGTAAATGGATGGCTATCATTTGTTAGGAAGCTAGGTTTTGTCTGGGTGCCTGGTTGGGGTGTGTTTGAGCTGGAGGTATCAGGGGGGATCTGTTTGTGCCCAGGTGTTTGCCTGGCTTGTGGTGTGGAGATTTTTTTGTTTGTGAGTGCAGGCTTCCAAATAATTGACAGTCTGGTGGAATCATCTCTTCTATTCATGCTTTCAGGTCTCTATGGCTTCTCTGATAATTCTGTGGCTGGGGTTTTCTATAGTGGCTAGGGTTTTGGTGCCATTGAAGTTGATGCTATGACCTGTGGCTTTCATGTGTTGGACTAGTGAGGAAGTGTGTTCCAGCTTTTTTACTGCATTTTTGTGTTCATCCAGGTGGGTACTAATTCTTCTATTGGTCTGTCCAATGTATTTGGCCGGGCATGATGCACAGGGGACTTCATATATGCCTTGGTTTTCCAGGTCAATTTTATCTTTGGGGTTTCTAAGGATGGCTGCTATTTTTCTGTCTGTTTTAAAGGAAGTCTTGATGTGATACCTGTGTAGTATCTTACTGATTTTGTCTGTAATACCTCTTATGTAGGGCAGGACAGCTGTTCCATACAGGCTGGTGCTTTCGGCTTCGTGCTTGTGCGAGCAAAACGTGATCGGAGCTGCCATCTCTATATAAATACTGGTGGGGAGGTGTGGTGTGCTGGCTCTGTTGTAAGCGGGCTGGTTGACTGGGTTGTCATTTCTTGATTGGTTGATGGAGTTGATGTTTGCAGATTGGTTGGCTTTTTTGTAAGAACCTGTGCGGCTGAGGTGCTGGCTGTGTGTCTATCAGCCTCCTGTGTTGTAACGACCTGGGTAATGGGCTGTGTGATGACCTTCTGGGTTCTATAGTTGTGACATCGAAATAGAGAAACACCTCCATAACATGAATAAACGGGAGGATACCTCCCACCTACCAGACATATGGAAACTAGCTCTTATCAACAAATGAGTCCCACCCACGAAAACCAACACCGGACCCAAAACAACACATGTCACCACCACCAATCTCCCTCACCAGACTCAAACCCAAACCTATCCCATAGATGAAAGGCAACCACCGTCCAGAAACCAGACCATGACTGTATCACCAGCAGCCACATACCCGACCCCCAAACCAAGCAAACTGACACACACCATGAACACATAGCCAGACCTCAAACTCGGAGCCAAACCAAAACCCGGAATGTTACATCATAGCCACCTGCTCAGGATATCACATCACGGAACTCAGGAGGTTACACCACAAAACTTCAGGATGTTACAACACAGCCCAGGAGATTACAGCACAAGACCCAGAAGGTCATCACACAGCCTATTACCCAGAATAGAATAGAATAGAATAGAATAGAATAGAATAGAATAGAATAGAATAGAATAGAATAGAATAGAATAGAATAGAATAGAATAGAATTCTTCATTGGCCAAGTGTGGTTGGAAACACAAGGAATTTGTCTTGGTGCAAAAATTTCTTTTATGTATACACATAAAAGAAAATATACATTTGTCAACAATCATAAGGTACAACACTTAATGATAGTCATAGTTTTGTCCCAGCAAAACCTCTTTTATTAATCAAAGTTGAATTTCTTGCATTTACATTCAGCCAAAGGCCTGGCAAAAAGTCTTTCAAAGGTCTAATTAGGAGTACAGACCTTATCTAGCCTGGAGAGATGCCAAGTAAATATTTTCAAACATAGTGCTGACAAAGAAAGGCTTGGCAGAGAGTCACTGCGATGCAGAGACAGATTTTCACACTGCTGCAATGAACGAACAAACAAATGGTTTCCTGAAAAAGCCACCTCCCCTTTTGCTCTTCTTTGAATCCCTATGGGAGGGACTATTCACTGTTCATCTGTGGCCTTACTCCCACGTTGACCCTTAATTCATAACTGTTCTTTTCTTTTGGCAGCTCTGTGCATGCGCAGTGTGCAAACCGTCTCCAGCTGCTCCCCGGCCTCACTGCTATCTGACTCTGAAGGCAGCTGATAACTGCCAGCCTGCCCTGGCCCCATCTCTGCCTCTGACGCAGAACCCTCATCTGAGCTTTCCTCAACTTCCAGGACTGGCCCATATTCCTCCCCAACCTCCTCACTGTGTGACTCTGCTGCCAGCTCCGCCAGCCGCTGGTGGGCCACAACAGTTTTAAAGAGAAATATTCTTTAACTTATTTCAAGCCTTCCGCTTCCTCCCAGCTAGAATTCTAGAGGATGAAATATGGAGGCTTATTTTTTCTTATACTCTTTCTCATTCATACATATCACGTGATTCTTCTAATGGGTAATATCAGGGATTGAAATTGAGACCTCATGCATACAAAGCAAGTGCTCGACAACTGAGTTGGGATTTTTTCTCGATAATGTACTGTACTTATAGCCGATGAACAGAAAGGTCATACTGTTGTGGTTAGCTGGCAGCAGGTGCGGACGGTGGAGGAGAGCGAGGACTCAGATGAGGGGCCAGGACCATTAGGGAGTGAACAGCTGCCTTCAGAGAATGTGGGGGCTAGTAGCAGTGATGATGAGGTTCCCGAGGAGCCTGTGCCAAGTGCGCGTGCACGCAGGGTTGCTCATAGGAGAGAGCAGTTACAGCAGCACGGGCGACTCGGGAGTAAGGCTGCAAGGTAATGGCCCCTCCCCCTGGTAATCATAATTACCAGTACTTATTCTTCAAACCTATACTAATCAAGACAACAGAACAAACTTGGCCAGTGAACCAAAAACATTTATTGTTGGTTGGCATCACAGAGATCTTTGTGTTCATTGGCCATGACACTGACATGTTCCAGTTATTTTTTCCACTTTTATTTTAATATTTTTTTTTAAAAATGAGGTGGCCCAAACAGAGTCAAAGATACTGTGTGTAAGACAGAGAAAGGTTGAGCTTTCTGCACTGCACTGGCATTCCTGTGGGGGTATATGATGCCCTGAGCTCTCATTACTCAAAGAAACATCTGCAAAAAAATAACCAAGAGCAGTAAAGAATCCACAGTTTAACCCTGAGCTACAAATATTGTCTTCTATTGGTACTAGCATTCCTGTTTCACCCTCAAAGGCAAATTGCAAAAACACAGACAAAAAATGGAAACAACAAAGATGCTGCAACTGAAACAGACTCATTTTCACTGCTTCTGTTTGCCATGGTTGGATCAGGGAGGCAAAAAGAAAAATAACTTTTTCTACCTAATTCTGATGTATGAAGTGCCATTAAGTAAAATGATTATAAATCTACAGCTATAAAAATACATTAGATGGTTGTCTCCATATCAAGCTAAGCCTAACTATACCAACACTTATCAAGCAAACCATTTTGTATATTTCACAAGAAAGTTCTTACTCATGGGCATTTATAATTAATTCTGATTACCATAAGGTGAACATGTTGAACCCTATTATATAGTAGCTCAAATTATATCTCCTCTATTTTGCTGACAAAAGAGGCCTTAAATAAACAAAAGCCTTCCAACTTAAGTACATAAGTAATGCACTGAACAAGCTTTATAGGCCAGTTAATCACAGTTCTTCAACATTACTCAAACCACTTGTGTAGAACTGGCCAACAGATCCCCCAATTAAGGGTTAGTAACATTGATGAAGGTTGCTGATACAACTACACTGTGTGCAAGTTGTATTTTGGAGGATTCATATTACTGTTGAACAACTATAGTGCTCTGGGTCAACTGAAAATGTTAATAAACCTCAAACCTGAATATTGAAGAAAGTAAAAGTGAGAATTCGTCTGTAGAGTCACTCAACTCATCAGTCCATAAATTTTTTAAAAAAATCTGTCTTCAGATATTTCTTGGCCCAGTCTTGTTAGGAATGATAGTCACCTAACTGTTGGGTTGGCAATATATAAACCAGGATAGTTATTTAATACTGTTGTATCTTTAAGAGAGTGCTGTAATTGTGATTGGCTGAGGTTCCTCTGACGGCCATAAGATGGAGCCAGAAACCTGGTTTGTCTTCTTGCATTTCCCTATTGCCTTTTGCCTGATCGTGGTTCTGCTTGGATTGCTGTGAGTCTTGCAAACTGTTAGCAAACTCGGTTTACTGAACTTTATGATACGGGACTTCGTTTTTGGATTATCCCTGGACTGATTGTATTGAATACTACCTGCTTTAACCGTGTATGATTTGGACTGTTCGTTGGACTTTGTTTACCTGTTTACAGGAAGTAAAACCTACATTTTACCATTCAGTGTATCTATAGGCTAGTTGTGTGTTATTCCTCACCACTCTCTCTATGTTTCCCTGAGTGCACTCATTCTCCTAATGGGGAATACCTCAACAAGTCTTGCCATTTCAACTTATGTGTCTTGTTCAGTGGTGGTCAGGTTTCAGCCTTCCTTGGCCATGTCTTTGAGCACTGAACACCTTGTACTTCTGGGCACTCCTGGTAGGTTGCAATTCTGGAATATGACAGCACTGGAGGATAATGAGTTCCTAGTAGTTTCACGTTTGATTCTTCTCAAATCTTCGGCAGTTAATGTGCATCTTTTTTTTCTCAACACATTTCTTGCAACCCTGTTGACTATTTGAAACAAAATGTTTGATGGTTCTGTGAATATGCCCCAATATCTCAACCATTTCAAGAGCGCTGCATCCCTCTGAAAGACTTCTTACAATTGTTGACTTTTCAAAACCAGTTGAATCTCTTTTTTTGGCCCATTTTGCCTGAGGAAAAGAAGCTCCCTAATAATTATGCACACCTCGATATAGAGTATTGATCTCCTTAGGACACACACCCTCTCTCATTACACAAAAACACATCACCTGGTATGCTTATATACACTAAGCATTCAAGTTTACACAGCTCGGAGGTGGAAAATATGCATAAAAATGATGATATGGTCAAAATACTCACTTGCCTAATAATTGTGCATGCAGTGTAGAGTGCAACTTCAAATTCTTATTGTTCAAATAATCATATCTTACATCAGCAGTTACAATGCTGGTATCCAAAGAGGCACAACAATTCACAATATTCCAAGTACATTCATGACAGTTGCTAAAAAAAAGGTCAATCTCTCTTCCCATTTTTTAGAATCATATAGATCAGTGATCCCCAACCTTTCTTATGCCGTGGCCCGGTATCCCCAACCTTTTTTATGGCGCGGGCCGGTACGTGCATTAGCTGGGCGCCGCCATCTTTTTGATGAAAAGTGCTTCCGGTGAGCTTTCTACCGGAAAAGCTCACCGGAAGCACTTTTTCATCAAAAAGATGGCGCGCCAGCAAACCAGCGCCCGGTAGGACTTGTTCCACGGACGGTACCGGTCCGCGGACCGGTGGTTGGGGACCCCTGATATAGATTATACTTTCACTACATATTGTATGCCTGCTGATTGAATTAATTAGCACTGTTATTCATAGCCTAAAATTTAACTTTCTGATCCTTTAGGAAGTCTATCACAACATACAGTAGGTGTCCAAAAGGGAGCATGTAATATCATGACATAATACACCCCATCACTTATGTGGAACTCAAGTAAAGCTGATAAAACCTAATGGTATGTTTGCAAACCTGGCCAACGAAATGTTGTTGTCCAAGTTCTTTTCACTGTTTTAAGTCTATGGGAACATGGGTAAGGAGAATCTAGCTTAAACTCAACTTTTCTGTCCTGTCTCATGCACAGAGGTGGATTTGTGGCTATGCAGATATGCAGATAGATAATTGCACAAAACATCCATAACAAAGTACAATTATTGGTACATCAGGTATCTTCATAACTCACATTTGTTACGAAGCTCTTCTATAATGACCAATCCTTTGTATATCAGCATTGCAGGTAAAAAATGGTTATTTTCCTAACCCATCACGTAGCAATAGAAAGAAAGCTGTTATCAGTCCATGAGTGCAGACAAGAATGGAGGAAACCTCCCTCAACCCTTGGAGGGGCAATTTAGTGCCCAACCAGGATTACAGATGTGGCCACGTGACATGAACTACATTTCCCAGAATACCTTTAACTACATTTACCATAATGCATTCCCTTAAGGGGACAGCTCACAATTCCTTAGTAACTATCCAACTCCCGTAGACTGGCTGGGACAGCACATCAACCTTTGTAAGCTGAGCAACTGTGGATTCTAGGTCCCCTTACATCTCAGAATTTTCTGTCATTGGTTCTGACTGGGGTTGCATTGCCCAGCAGGACATTATGATCTTTGTGTGTACGTCCTAAGTGTTTTTGTTATCTTAGTGGCATTTAATATATGATTGAGCTTTTAATTTGAACTGAATTATATGTTTATTTTACTCGTACTTGTGTTCTATTTATTGTGTATATTTTCAAGGTAAAAAGCATAATAAAAATGGACAAACAGACAATTACATTCCAGTGTAATTTTCTGTCCCTTCAAGGATAGGTGGAGCACATTGGGGGGGCACTGGTTGCTGGAAAAGACCTAAGACATAAATCATGGTTTACAAGTTACATTGTGTTAATTCACACACTATGCTGTAAACTACACCAAGCTCATTGTAGTTTAGCTATTACAGTAGATATAAGTTATTAACTGCTTGCTTGGAAATAATAAAGCTAATTTAAGTAATGTATTGAACAAGCTTCCAATTTTATTTTTGCACATTGATTTTGACTAAGCAATTAAATGAGTTAATTTACTGTCACATAATAACATTTATACTAACTAGGTAGGGAGACACAACAGTTCTTGAATTTCAAAGTTTGTTCTTTATAGCCTACACATATACAAATGTCTGGTTTTAGAAATGTAGAATTCAGAATTTGCAAGAAAAGGGCTTTTAAAAATTGGGGAAAATAAATGGATTGGCATGTTTAAAGTGGAATATCCTTGCCGGTTTGTAGAAAGCAATGCTACAGTCATATACTATTCTCAGGTGACAACCAGTTATTGCATCTAGAAAATAAAAATCTGGACAACCATTTGTCGATAGTGAAAAAAAAATACAGGAAATAAAGTAACTTCACTGCTAATTAGTGATTGTCTAGATTTTTGTATCTAGACAATAATCTTACTTGAGAAGATCTTTAATTTAGATCAATAGGATTTGGGGTATTTCTGTATTGACCTCACTGTAAGTATACTGGAACCCCTAATTTTATAAAATGGAATTATTTGCACTTTCTTCTGTCAGAAGTCATAATGTGAATCACATGGTATACTGCAAGGGGCTTGCATGTAAAATTATATAAAAAAACAACCTTTGCTGTACCCCAACCGGTGCTGCAGGCTTCTCCAAAAAAACAAACTTGAAAAACGGCTGCTTTGCTTACACAATTTCATCAGCTTAAAAACAATTACGACCCTTTCTACAAGTTGTCAAAACATGTCACCAGTCAAAACCCCTTGGCTTACCACATTGTGCGAACCTAGCTGTCGCTGTTTTTTTTGTTTCTTTTATAAGATTATATTTTATAATCGCAGCTCTTCAACGTTACTCAAAGTACTTGGGCAGTACTGGCCAACATATCCTGTAGAAAAAATTTGTTAGTAATGATTCTTACGAACAAGTTGGTCATTCCCGAAACATTTCATTAATAGTTTTCCGGCTGTTTCAGAACGACCCTCTCCCAATAACAAACGAATCGATAACCTTGGAAAAAGGATCCCTCCTACGCAAGGAAAAGCAACCTTTACGCCAATTTCAGATAACTATTTTAGATAGTTCTGCATTCTGCGCAATAGTGAACTGGGCGTAGGAGAGCCGAGCCACAATCCTTGAATCATTTTGCAAAATCCACCTGCAATTCGAAAAACACAAATGAAGATTCGACGCTCTTTATTTTTATTGTGTCAAGTCTCCTTCCGCCAAAACAGCCTCACTCTTGCAGGTGGTTATATAGTAAGATTTCGAATCCTTCCGCTGACACCACCTACCCATCATGCTTTGCGAATGCGCATCCTGACAGACGGAGTAGACCGACTTGACCGTTTCGCATATCCTAACCCCTCCCCCTCCTCGAAAATATTATTCTGTCCCTTTTCCCGCGCAACGGCTGTTTTGTTCCCACAGAAACCAACAGAAAGAAACACCGTCCGCGCGCGGCGGAGGGAGGGGGGGCGAAAGAAGCGGCGGAGAAGTATAGTTCCGGCGCTAAGCGAGCGCCGCAGCGGCTGCCGCGGAGTCAGTTGCTGGCTGGCTGGGCCGGTAAGTGAAGAGGGAGGGAGCGAGTGGGTGCGCGAGTGCGGGGGAGGGGCCGGGGAATTGAGTGGCAGCGGTTGGCTCCGCGCTGCGGCGGCGCTGCCTTCTGGCTGGGACGAGGCGGGAGTGAAGGAAGGGGCGAGGCGGCTTTTCTCATTTCCCTCTCGGGCGCCATTTTGTAGCGCAGCGAACCAGCGAATAAAGAGCGGGCGGGAAGCGGAATGTGGCGGCGGCGGTGGTGACCGTTTCAGGGCGGTGGTTCTAAGTTTATCGATGCGACAGGAGAAACCGTCCTTGGAAGTATCTGGAGCGATCTGGACACGACGCCTTAGCGGCGCCGCCATCGGCGGGAGGTGAGTGGTGGCCTACTCCTTTTCCCGCGCGAGCCGCCGCCGACTCCAGCCTTAACGAGAGACCGCCGGGAAGAACGAAGAAGAAGAGATTGCGAAGGCCGTCCAGTGGGGATCGGGGCAACCCTTCGCGAGGCTCGACGTTGCCACGCCTGTAGCATCTTCTTGCTTGTCGCTCGCCCTCCCCCGCCCGCCGCGATCTTCCTGAAGGCCCATTTTAGACAGGCGATCTTTATTTTCGAGAAGATCTTGATTTGTTTACCTAGATGGCCATAAGGCTTAGGAGAATCTGAAGAGGTTCTTCTTATATTGTTCGTTTGCAGAACAGTTCCAAACGTGTGCTATTTTTATTATAGCGTGCCTGAGAAGCTTGGAAGTATAGATATAAAGGCACGTGTCTAAAAATTATAAAGTCTCGAAATTTATGCACGGGAGTGTCTTAAGTCTTCAGAATAAATGGGTTGAATTGGACTGCGCATCACATGCTTGTGTTTTTAAGACCTTAGCTTGCAAAAATGGTTTTAAGTTTGTCAGTATTTTATGTCTTAGCAATTCTTTTCAATAAAAAATAGGATAGATTATGTTGCTATATTTTATTAGGAAGTTAACAGTGATTCTGGAGGAAAATTTAGTTTGATTTACCCTTAAAACCATAAACTGACCTAGATTTCATTATATTTACATACTCTGCTGAACTATTGATATTTTACTTGGCAGTTTTGCCACTGTGTGGACAACAGTTGTATAAAATCTAAAATGTTACTGGTTATTTTCCATCTAGCAAATGACTCTTCAAAATGATGTCCTCCTATGTGAAATTATAAATCATCTGTTTCAGCATATCCAATAATTGGTAGAAATGAGAATTGTAGCCTAATGCACTTGCAGAAGACCCAAGTTGGGGGGGAAGGCAGATCAGAGACAGAATATTTTTGTTCATTCTACAGGTTGCTTAGAAAGAATCTAGCACACCATTGATGTGCTAGATTGCAATGAATATGTTACATGCAGTGGTGATCCAGTTGGCTATGAAATAAACTGCCCATGTAAAAATTAGTTATATGTCACATGTAGAAAGTCAGTTATTATATTGACCAAGTTGTTCAGTGTACAGTTACTATAAATCACAATGTACACAATTCCATTTGTTAAAATTATATAGCCAGGTTTATATGAGATGAGGTATTTATACAACAATTTATATTACTAAGTGTTTTAACTATAGTTGCTATTATATCTGTTTCAGTCCAGTGATTATTATGAGCAGAGGAAAAATATTTTTCATTGGAATAAAAATTTCAATGAAATTTATTTAATAAGCTTGAGAAAAACAAATAATTTTAAGTTGAAATTGGCTTGCTCTACTGAGTATTTATTTGGCAAAGTTTACTATAGCATAGTAATGTCTAACAATACATACTGTAATTTCTATTATACTCTTACATTTTGGGGGTTATATATACAACTTTGGGGTCAGATTATGTTCTTACATTTTAAGATTGTACATAAGAGATGAAGGCTGTATGCAGAACAATATCTCAATTTCTAAAGTCCCTAAATCTGTTCCAAATAAATCTTAGCATGCAAAAGATAATTATTTTAGAATTAGAAGTCATCTAATATAAAAATGGATAATATTTATTTGCAGTAGAAAAAATAAAATTTCAATAAAGCTACTGAATATAAACAGATTATTGTTATTGTAATTAGTTTGAAACAAATGATAGAAAGTCTGGGTTAATCAAATTTTATGGTATGATAAAAAAAAAGAACTGTGGTTGATCCTTATGGGGGGGAACCCTTAAAATAATCAGAACTCAGTCATTGTATGGAAAACTACAAGAGAGTAAAGTCAAAACATCCTGTGAGATAGTAAGCCAGTTCTGTAGTATTGCCAAAAAACCCTACACTGATCTGTGTTAGGGTTTTAAATTGTGCTTAGTTTTTGCATTTTGGAATTTATAATTAAAAACAGATTATTAAATTCTCTGATAATTTAAGTAAAGGGTTCCTTATAGGCTCCTCAGATTGAATTTATATGGCATTATATAAAATAGCAGCATTGTTAATTGCTGCATGCTTGTTGCCATTCTGCACTGGTGCTGTGAAATAGATCAGCCTGAAAAATAGTGACTGCCTCATTTGGTAAAACTAAAGTTTTAGAGTTCTAGTCTGATGCTGATAATTACAACTATCAGTGTTCTAAAACTTTAAGCGAAACATTTTCTCTACTATATATTTATTTAAAACATATATTTGCCCATCTTATAAACAATAGGGTCAGCTTTCTACTAGTTATGGAAAACGTTAGTTTTGGATTACCTATGTAGTGCAGAAAAATAATATTTGAAAGTCAATAAATGTGATCCTGGGTTGATTACATTCTGAAATGGCAAAAACCCTAAATTTAATATGGCAAAGTTATCTGTAATAGGATGGATCTGTATTACACAAGCAGTAGTGAGCTTTCATATATATTCAGACATTCTCAGAAATTATTTAAATGTTCATTATTGTTGAAAATAAATGTCTTAATTATCCACAAAATGAGGAAAATATTTTTGTAACATAGAGTTCTGTAGGGCTTAATTGATACATTTCTCAAGAGTTATAATGTGTATACATAAATTGTTGAAATTAAAAGTTTTTATTATTTTCCAAAGCTATTATAAAAATGTACTACATATACTCAAACTGATTGGAACTTACACTTGTAAGAGGGTGAAATAATAATAGTGTTATTTCTTCTACAGAATTCACAATGACTAATGAAGAGCCACTTCCAAAGAAGGTAATCTGGAAACATGTATTCTACTATTACTTTTCTTTGTCAATGCTAGATGAAATAATTCAATGAAATTATTTTTGTGCAGGCCCGTCTCAGTGAAACAGACTTCAAGGTTCTACCTAGAGAAGAATTAATCTTAAGGTAAAATAATGGTCTATTTCATAATAACAAAAAATCATTTATCATAACTTACATAGAATAATTTGGATCTTAATACTTTATTGAATAAGGACTAATAAAGAACTATTTTTGCATATGAAAATGTTAAAAAGTTTAATTAAGCTAAATCAGACATTTGGGAGAATTAAATGCTTAGAATACCAAATTTTGTAGTTCATGATTTATTGAGATTCAAAACGAATTTCAGAAAAATGAAAAGATAAGTATCCCATTATTTATAGACAGTCCTTGACTTATGGTCACAACTGAAACCAGAATCTTTGATCTTTGTTCAAAGATTCCTGTAAGCCGCCTTGAATCGCCATATGCGAGTAGGCGGCAATATAAATTTTCTAAAATAAATAAATAAATAGAGTGAAGTGGTTGTTAAGTGAGATGTCATGTGGCTGTTTTGCTCAATGACAGTAGTCCCGTTGTCATTGAGTGATCTGGGTGGAGAGAGCTGCCTGCTGGAGGGAGATTACCTCATATGGAGTCAAAATCTTCCAGTGGGCAGCACTTCCACTGTCAAACAGCTGCCTGGTGGAAGAACTCTGGCCAGACGGAGTCAAAATTTTCCTGCTGACAGCCCCTTTTTTTTCAAAGAGCTGCCTGCCAGAGGTATTTTCCCCAGATAGGTCTGAATTTTGTATGGTGGGTAGCCCTTTCACTCTCAAAGAGACTGGTTGAGAAAGATGTTTGCAGCCAACTCCCAAAGATGAGAACATCCTCTGATTTCTGGGGTCTGGCTGCAAATGTGCCATACTACAAATGCTCTGTGCTGAGACCCTGTTTGGATCTCAGGATAGACCTTTTTTAGCCTGCCCCAAGAAACCAGAGGGAGTTCTTTTAGCAGGCAGTACTGGCTTTCCCTGCCAACTTCCCTGTTGACTTTCTGGGGAAGCTATCACAGAAGTTTGCAAGTGGTGATCAAATGGTTGTGAGGTGCTTGGCAACCAGTTGTAAATGAACGTGTTATGAAGAGCCCAGATTGCAATCATGTGACCACAGGGATGCTATAATGACCATAATATCAGGTACAGGTCATAAATCCCTTTGCTCAGTGCTATCATAATTATGAATGATTGCTGAACGGATAGTCATTAAGCAAGAATTATCTGCAGTTTGATCCAAACATTTCTATTGATCATAAGTTGGCCCCGAACCATTTTTGGCTAATCTCTTAAAAAAATAAATCAGTGTTCATAGAATTCATTGGAAGAGGTCCTTTGAAATATGGTTTCACAAATTAGGATCTTTCTGCAATTTGTTAAAGCAGTTATGTTTTATGAGTTAGTACAATTGCTGCAGGGCTGCTCTTGAAGTTCAGGCCTGAAAACAAGCATATTTTGGAGCATCTCTTCTAAATCAAATCTGAAGTGCTGCATAATTCTCCTGGTTAATATTTGAATTGAGGACTGTCAGGATAGCTAAGTGTTATTGCTAGATGAAGACTTTGAAAAAGACAACTTGGAAGAAGGCAGTGACAAGCCACTTCCTAAAGAACACTATGTGGAAGTGTCTATAAAGTCATCAGGACAGAAGCATTATTCAAATATTTACCCATGTAATGGATATAGGGTCCACATATTGCACTAGGCTATTATTAATCCTGATTCACATAACACATAATGATATATCAAATGCATGATAATTTGGAAAGCACAATGGCAGGTGTACGAATCTTTTTCTTTGCATATCTGAAATTAGTTTAAAAGTACAATTATGTGCATGTAATATATATTTGGGTTGGGCTAAACAAGCATGAGAAAGATCTCAATTCAATTTTCAATTTAGTGACCTTGAGCCAGTTGTTTATAGCAGCATCCCCAACCTTTTTGGCACTAGGGACCAGTTTTGTGGAAGACAATGTTACCATGGTCTCCAGTAGTGGTGGTTTCTGTTTTGCTTGCTCACCACATGCTTCCGGCTGTGCGGCCCGGTTCCTGACAGGCCATGGCCCTCAGATTAAAAGCAGTTAACAATTTCACTGAACTATTAAAATCTATTAAATATAGTTTGCAAGGATAGAAAAGTATGGGGAGATAAGGCAAATGATTTTGTTGTACATTATATTTATCTTTTGATTTTCAGCTATGTCTTTATATTTATTTTCTTAACTCCTTTTCTAAATTTTACATTATATTGCTTATCCTCTGAAAATGAATAGTGTGGTGGGTATGTATGTATTTTAAAAAACTAATCAAAATAGGCAGAGATGAAAAAACTGAAAAAGATACAAATTATTAAAGAAAGTTAACTGTAAACCTGTTCAAACAATATTGCCTCTGCCTTGGCTCACACATAAGATTAGGTAATTCGTCAAATTCTCCAAAAAAAAAAAGGATTATTTTTGAAAGCAGACTACAATTTGAAATAGGGACTTGGTGTATGTTCACTGTAGCTGCTAAACTTGTTTCTAGATATTAAACTACATATCATGATAAGTAATTAAATTATTTAATGAAAGCTGTAAGGTGGGTTTAATTGTATACTGCTACTTTTTTAAACCATATACACAATTCAGAAATGTTTTTTTCTTTGTTTAGATGGAAGCAGTATGAAGCATACGTGCAAGCTCTTGAGGGCAAATACACTGATCTAAACTGTAAGTTGAAAATCAGCTGAATATATAATTAGACCCTGCCATATTCTTTGAAAAGTGGAAGTAATAATAAAAAATTGAGGTTTTTGGAAGTGAATTATTGGACAACATATGGACATAGCAACTAAAATATATTCCTATAGTATGTACATTTTTAAGTAAGTTTGAACCTATTAATTCACGAATTGGTAACTTAATATTTATCACCTGCTTGAGGAAGATTATATACTAATGCCATCAGGCTAGTCTTCCTATCAAAGTAAATCGCAATAAGTTGTTTTTATCTGATCTCTAGCATTCAAAGTAATTGATTAATAATTTTTCCTAAAACTAATTTAGAATCACAATTAAAAGGATTAATGATTAGAAGTTATTACATGAACTATCTTCTTATCTTTTGTTGCAAACTTTAAAAAAAACTTACTGGGAAAAGGAGATTAATATCTAGCATAAAACTGATACAGGCAGTCCTTGCTTAACAACCATTTGTTTAGTGAGTGGCCGTTCAAAGCTACGACAATGCTAAAAACAGGTGACTTACGAGAGGTCCTTGTATTTATAACCATTGTACCATCCTCGTTATTGTGATTCCAGTGCTTGTTATTGTGATTACAATGCTTGGCAATTGTTGCACATTTAAATCATGTCATCCTCTGGTCATGTGATCATTTGTGACCTTTCCAGCTAGCTTCTGACAGGCATAGTCAATGTGGGACTGGAGTAGTAGTCACTTGATGTCTCACTTAACCATTACAGGTGATTCATTCACGACTGACAAAAAGTTGCAAAATCAGGTGTGGACACGTGATGCATAAGTTAACGACTGCACTGCTTTATTATAAGATTTTTGGTTCCAATCATAGTTATAAATTGAGGACTACCTGTTCTCAATCTCTAATGATATATTAAAATTTATACACTATATCTGAATCAATAATTTCTGATATTCATTAGGCTAGATTTTTTCTGTAATATTGCTCAGTTCACCTGTATACGTAAAAAGCAAAACACCAACCGTGTTACTCTGAATACATTTACTGAAGCAGGCCTTTGTCAATTTCAGATATTGGCATAAATATTTTCCCAGTTGATATGATAGATGAGTAAACAGTAGTTCACGTAACTGGTCTGATTATACCACCTGTTTTGTGGTAATTGTTAAATGAAACCATGTGTTACAAGTAGCACAACAATTACATTTAATTATTTTTAGTTAAAGCTTTTTTGGGATAGTCATTTCCTTATTAATGTATCCATGAAAGCACTGCTTGCTTGATAGTACCTTTAAAATGTGTTGAAATACATGTATTTTCAATTAAACCTGATTTATATTTCATTTTCGAATTCTGAAATTGATAGGGGCAACTTTTATATTACTATTTTATATTCCTATGTTTTTTATTGGATGAGAGCAGTGATATATTATTCTTGTATAGACAAATTTAGTATGTTAAGAATAAATAAGATAATCTAATTATTAAATAATCTGTAGGGCATCAACAGGCTTTAGGATTATGTTTTCTTCCTTTGAATAGTCAAGCTTGTTTACTTCTGATTTAACAACATTCAATAAGAAACCTTCATAGAATAATGAGCTTGTTAAGCTGTTGATATATCTTTGGGATTTGAGTTTAGGTTATTTTAAGTTACTCATCCTTGTCCCAGAACTATGCATCTGGGGAGAAAACATTGGCTTCACCTGCGCCCTGAGATTAATACTAAGCAATAATTAGGGACTGATAGATAGCTGTGTTCATGCAATGCCTCTGGGGTTTGACAAATCACTATTTCCTGTATCAAAGAAAGTTGCTTTCTTTTCCTTAATATAAATCTGTTGACAAAATTCAAAGTAAAATGCAAGTAGAAGAAAACTATTCTTTTTGATGCTTTTTTTGTGCTTGTAGAACTGATACCAGTAGGTGCAAATGAGCAGATTATAGTTTGTAGCTCTTACCATTCTCATACAACAGGCATGTCCAACATCTTGGCTTGCCCTGGGCTGCACTGAGTGAAGAGGAATTGTCCTGGACCACATGAAATATATAGTTAATGTATATAAACATACGTATTAATGTTGGTGGTCTTGTGGGGCCAATTACTAGCTGTCCAGGGCCGTGATTTGATAGGCCGGTCATAGAATGATCTGTATGTGTTAATGTGCAACTTGAATTCAGTTACAGAAACCTGTTAAAGTTGTATCCCTGTCAATAAGGACCCCGTATATTTTATTTGTAGCTCCCTTTAAAACAAGAAGCTGCTTTTTCCCATGGCTGTAAAAAATTATCATCATAAATTTGCAGGTGATTTTATGACATTGGGACTGAAGAGGAGGATTGTGACAGCTTGTTTGTATGATGCAGTGTCATGCCATTACTATTATCTTCTGTTCTTTTGTGAACAGTTAAAAGGCCAGTAGAAAATAATCAGAGCGAACTTTGTGTGGTGTTACCTGTGTTCTCATAGAAGTTATATATCTTCCTTTTTTACATTTGCTTTCAAAAAGGAATATTTATGATTCACATTATTTTTTCTTTGTTTTTAGATATCATTTTTATCTTATTGTTCATCTTTTTATCTTACTATTTTGAAGGATTTCAATTATAAACTTTGTAATTTCTTCCTTTTTACACTAGCCAATGATGTAACTGGATTGAGAGAGTCTGAAGAAAAACTGAAGCAGCAACAACAAGAATCTGCTCGAAGGGAAAATATCTTGGTGATGCGACTAGCAACTAAAGAACAAGAAATGCAAGAGTGTACTGTAAGTGAAATTAATCAAATCATTTGAGATTGTGTTGATAAAATCTATTGATTTGGCTTTGAATGCACAATTCTATTCATTTGTTGTGCTAATTCCTACTATTTAGCATGGTTTGAACTATAAATTTTTATCAAAACCTGTTCTAATGATGTAAAATATGTTGACATATTACTGATTTTTCAAAGAGTTGTGAGCTACCATAGTTCAATAGCAACCTTTAATGTAGATGACACAAAGATTACAAAACATATTCAATACAGAGTTCCACTAGATTGATCACTAACATTAGAAAACGTATAAATACCACTAATTTGTATTATAAAATTCTGTTGCAATGTTCACATAAATCTAAAACTAAGGCTTGCTTTTCCTTTTTGTTTGAGATGGTAATGTGATTGTGTGCAGCCCTGAATCTCTGTTTCAAAGTCCTTGAAATTACCCCCAACTACGCTACTAAAATTTGATGGCAAATTTTGGGCTGTTTCCTCTGTCCATTTAGAGGCTACAGGTAGTCCCGTTATAGCAAACATAATTGGGACATGCAATTCTGTCAATAAGTGAAGTGGTCACTAAGCTGGAAATCATATGACTGCACCTATGCTTTCCTTTTCTCCATAGCCTTTTGGAACACTCGCCCAAATAGCTATGCTATAGGGGGCTCGAAACTGACAAGACTAATCCTTTTTACACCCTCCACTTTGTTTGTGTCCTAACCACTCTTCCATAGTCTGACTAAGGAGCACTGGGAACATGTAAACGTGGGTGTTGGTCATTATTTATTTTTAGCACTATAACTTTGAAAAGTTATAATTTGAAAAGAATTTACTTTGAAAAGTTACTCTGGTTCTTTTTGATGTCACCAACTTTTTAGTAATACCACTTGCAACGCTCTAACTTATTTGGATAGTCCCAAAACTGGATAAATGATTATTAAATCCTCTGGTATTTTTTGCGGTCATTATTATGTTTAATTCTCTTGAGTTTCTAATCCTCAGCAACCCTAATGTTGAGAATTTATGATTTTTGAGGACAAAGTTTATTGTATTTATATGTTTCTCTAAACATTGTATTTTCACTATAATAGTTTACTAAATAATAAATATTATATACTGGAATAAGTGTAATTGGAATTCACCATTACAATGATATTTATTCTGCCTTACTAAAATCAAAGCTTACATTTATTTCCTTGCAATATGTAAGAATTAGGTTTTTCAGGTTATGAGATTTTGCCACCACTAAAAACTAAACATCATAAAAGACTATAAATTGGTCAGTTGAAAAATTGTTTAAATATTGTTAATATTTATTTTATAAAATTACAAATAGTATATATAAAAATATTTTATAAGATAAAATTGTGTGTGTATTGCAGTATTGCAGTGCCATTTCTTAAATTTGTGATTAGTACATGCATGGTTGTATGAATTGTTATGGTGTTTATAGCACCTATATAAATTCTGTCATATAATTTCAGAGTTCATTTTATTTTCTACTAATTTTAATAAAAAAGAAAGGATTACTTTTCAGATTGTGTGGACCAGTGATAGTATATATTGACTTAATATTTCTTTCCTTCATGCAGAATCAGATACAGTACCTCAAGCAAGTCCAGCAACCAAGTGTTGCTCAACTGAGATCAACCATGGTGGACCCAGCCATCAACTTGTTTTTCCTAAAAATGAAAGGTGAACTGGAACAGACTAAAGACAAACTGGAACAAGCCCAAAATGAACTGAGTGCCTGGAAATTTACACCTGATAGGTAAACAAAACATACTCCCCAGTCAAGACTTCCCTGACAGAGAATGCTTTGGTGGGACAACCACGTACTCGTTTCCACACCAAGACTCAGACGTTTTGAGCCAAAAGCTACATTTTATTCTGTCCAGCTTGTATTGCTTAATGTAAAACTTATCAGATGAACCTTGTGTTTCAGCTTTTCCCCCCCTTTGCTTCAGAGGCCTGACAGCGTCGGACTGTTCTGAAGAAGTGGCCACCACAGAAAATGTGTACTTTCTAGAACATGTAGACACTTGCAAAGTGGTTCTGTTTGAAGAAAATGAGGGAGAAGCAGAAGTCTAAAGTCTGTGGCACACTATGTCTACAGACAAATTGGAGGAGAACCTAGAGATTTTAAATCATGAATTGATCATATCAAATTCCAGTAAAACATATAAATGGAATGTGCTTCGCTCTTAATCCCAAACCTAGTGATGTAGAGACTGATTAAGTCAGTTTTGCCATTAAGACTGTGGACTTCCTCCTTGTTCACTGAACTGCTGGGTCAAAACTCAAATGAGGTGAATTTTGTTTAAATCACATTTTTTTTGCTAATCAGTGGTGAGAACATACACACACTCAAGTGTTGGTTTGCTTAGCATTTGGGCTTTATAGGAATTCAGTGAAACTTGTCGTGGTTTGGATTAACAAATTATTCTGTGGATGGCTGGTAAAATGTAAATTCCTAAATCTAGCGCTGTACAAACATGCAATTTAATTACTAATTTTTATATTGTTGAACAGTTGTATATACATGTGAATCTCAACTAGAATATATAAACAAAAACTAGTTGTGATTCCTATCCTATCCTTGACAGTATAAAATTGCCATATATAGTATCATCCTGAGAAAATATATGCAAACTATACAAGGCATACCAGAGTCAGTTGCCTAGATAGCACAATGCATTTGTATATTTAGTTTCATATAAAGCTGCACTCTTCTTTAAATTTGCTTTAAAATAGGTAATGTCAAGTAATTGAGAGACACAGTTGGCTGAACCACTGTACAAAGTTCCAGTGAAATATGAACATAAAAGAATGGAGAACAGGCTGCTACCATGTTTTATCCTGTTCTCTGAAAGAAAGATAATGTCAAAGCTTATTGCATACATCCCATGGGTTTACAACAGCTCAAAATCATTGGTACTACCTGGCACCATGTCACGTCTTAAGTGATTTCTAGGAATAGTTGTATTGGACATTTCAGTATTCTCAAGATTACAGTGGGAAAAGCTTCTAAAATTACTTGCTTTGTCTTAATACTTGTATAGTCTTCTATAGTAAGTTGATTGAAAAAATTGAGGACTATTGCATAGAATATTTCAACTGGACATAATACCAGCATTCCACGTTCAGTAATTAATCTAAAACAACCATTTTATGAAATGCATATACCTGTGATAAAATTATTTCAACATAAAAATGTGGTAATAAAGAAATCATGGGTATTTCATCAAAAGGGAAAAAAATTCACATTAATTCAGGCTTTTGAAGATCATCTTGGTGGGATGGTATGGAAAATCTTTTAAAGGTCTATCAACAGAACTGAGGTAAGATTTCTGCAGAAAAAAGTATCCTAAAATGTTACATTTGTCTTTGTAAGACTTGTTGAATGTATAATCAGAAAATAATTCTTCATAGGTATGTTTTAATTGTGTCATACAAATTGCCTGTGAATTCCCAACTTGATCAGATAATATTTAGAAGGAAAGATAGCTTCTATATATATCCAGTTTATTTTAGGGTGCATTTATTTTGTTTGCACTTAAAATAGACACCTACCATTTAAAAATGGTTTCAGAAAATGACTAATTGTAATCTTAATTCAATCTTTGATATGTCCATACTTAATCAGATTAATAGATTAATCAGAAGATAAGTGTGAAATTGGTACTTTTAAGTACTCAAGTAGTCATACTTTCCTTTATTGTGTCTATGAAATTGTAAGACAGCTTTCCTTAAGCTGTTGGCCTCCAGATGTTTTGAACTGCAATCCTCAATACCCTTAGCTATCATATATGAGAGATAGAAACAATTATTTTGAAACTTTAGAAACAAAAAACTCAGAGGCTGCCAGATTGAAAGTGTTTGGTTCAAGAGATGAATGTTAATTTATTGTTTTTAAAATATTTTCCTTAAGTTGTTTGTCTTCTGTGTTCTGCCATAATTTATTTCTGATCTTATGCTTCAAAATGGTAATGTATTTTTCTACACTGTGAAAGTGATTCTGAAGTACTAAGGAAAGAGTATTCTTGTATCTGCGTATAATATTTTGTGGATCCTATGTCTTTGCAAGTTTGTGCTCAAAATCTTACCTTTTTTCAACAGTGTTTTAAGAATTGTATTGCATTGCCCTTGTTTACAGGCTTTAGAACTTCAGCAAGAGAAAATATTCACAGTATGAACATGAATAGGAATAAGATACAATATTGGTGTTTCATTAGATAACAATATTTGTTTTGAAATTATATTTGTTTCGTTTTTGAAACTTTATAAGATAGTCTTGGCATCCTCCAGATGCTTTGGACAAGGTGAAACTATGGCCTACATTAATTAATATGTTTGTTTTTGCTTATCAGTCATTTATAAATTAATTTAAGTAAATATACATAAAATCTAGTTAAAATTACAAGAGTTACAATTTTTGCCCTAAGTTAAAAATTTAAAATGTTATTCAGATTCTAAAAACTCAGCATTTATGTATTTTGTTTAGTGGTAAATCTATTGTAGCTAAATTTTATAGGCAAGAATTAGGATCCAAAGAATCATCCACTTAATTCCAGGAATTTAGGGTTGAGATATGTCTTTTTTCCTTGAACGGAAGTCTACTAACCTTCATACAATGCTGCTTTTTAAAGAGTGTTTAATAATGAAGGTTGTTATTTTAAAAAAACTAAGGCATATTCAAAATCTTGACATATCTAAAACAGCTTTGTGGCAACTAGCCAAATTTTGAGTTCACTTCAAGTTGTTTATGTATCAGAAACAAAAAAAAAGCTAGATATGCTGTAATATGTAATATACATATTTTTGGAGGCCAGGATTCACAATGGGTTCCACGCACGTACAAAATATGCACTGTTGGGCATTATGCTATATTTATAGTTTTCCTGTAGAAAAATAACTTATGTGGGAAACTACTTGTATGATATCTTTGTGTCAGTCTACTAGAAAATATTGTTGAAGGTGCCAATTTTTTCCAATCAGAAAAAAGTGGGATAATTTAATAATTCTGCATTGACTTATAATTTTGAAACAGGTACTAGATTTGTTTTTAAAAAATCCAATGGAAGAACACTGAAATTAACTTTCTTAGATTATGTGATCAAAACTTCAAATATATTTGCTAAGCTCAGAAAATAAGCATGATATTGCAAAGTATAACTTTCAGGAAAAAACCTTGGATACATGTACCCAGTTTTTTGTGTTTTCTTTTGGGATTTTAGTTCTGGCAGTCTGTTAAGCCATGTTTCTCTTTCAAAATGATATGTGTAAGTTATCTTCCAATAGTTTAATGTGCTATTATGTTGAAAAGGTGCTTTCTTGCATTATTAGGCCTTTTAAGATAGTCATTTTGCCTTCTATTTTTTGCTTTTGGCCAGATCATAACTTAATCATTTTTATTTATATTGAATCATACCATTGGTTTACACAGGTCAGTTTTTAAAATTAGTTTAAATCTAAAATAGTTTTTCCAATGTTTGCTGCTTTACTACTAAGCTGTCATTGCTTTATATAGTTTTTTAAAATGTATGTAATAAACTAAAATAGTTTTGTCAAATAGAAATAGTTCTAAGATCCAATACCACACTTCAAGAAGGATGTTGACAGATATATACAAAGAACAATAAAGTGGATAAGTGATACCAAAGTTCTATGAGGACAAAGCTTTTAGCCTAAAAAGGCAATTTAAAACATGTCATTTCCTCATGTTTGAAGGGCTTTTATATAGGTCACATTTTCAGTTACTCTAGAGCAGGGGTGTCAAACTCACGGCCCACAGGTCACTTGCTGGCCATGCCCACCTCTGGTTTAGCGAAGGAGGAAAAAGTTGCAGTATGTCATGTGATGAAAACGAGACGCCGCGAGTTTGACAACCTTGCACTAGAGGTTTAGGCTTGAACCAACAAGTTCGAATAATCAAAGATTTCAAACACTGAAAATAACTTTCTGATTATATAAAATGTTAAGCTCTGAAAGTTACATTACTTTTAGATGTTTTAGGGCAGAAGCTGGATATTTATAAGAAGTTAACTTGTATACTATTGACAGAATTACTTCTGCATTTTGAAAGTTTATTACAACTTTAATATTCGTCTTATACTAGTTTACTGCAGTGTGACTGTCTATTCTTAGATAGCAGACAGACATATATAGGTGGGTGGTGCTTCTGCTAGCATAAGCTGCTTACTCAAAGTAGTGAGTATATAAAAAGGTGCAGAAGAACTTTACTTTGCCAGAAACACTGCTTGTAATGGCTTGACACTGGAACAAAATACTGGCATGAGCCCAATAGGAGAGACATGAAATCTTCAAACTTTTTGGGGATTCCAAATTTGTATAATTTCAAAGATATGGAATTAAGCTTAAAGACATGACTAAGGTTTTCATTACATAAGTCTATTTAGTTTTTCTGTTCCCAGAAACCAAAAATTGTTACTGTTTTCAACATTTCTGCCCATTGCTTTTTTTATTGAGTCCAATTTCTATCGAAATTGCCCAGTCAAAAGATAAAAGCAATAGATACAATTCGATCATAATTATAATTTGATAATTAAACTGTAGAAACTTGCCTTTCAGCTGACCACGTGGGGCCAGAAGACCAATAAACAATGTTCAATGTCAACTGGCAGCAAGATACTTTAGAAAGATGTGTTACAGAAGTAGTGCTCCCAGTGGCAGCCTTTATCAAGGGAGATGAAAGAAAATTGTTTTCATTTTATGATAGATGACTCTTTCCTTTACAGCCAAACAGGCAAAAAGTTAATGGCGAAGTGTCGAATGCTTATCCAGGAGAATCAAGAGCTTGGAAGGCAACTGTCCCAAGGACGTATTGCACAACTTGAGGCAGAGTTGGCTTTACAGAAGAAATATAGTGAGGAGCTTAAAAGCAGTCAGGATGGTAAGGGATTTTTTAAAAAAGAAAAAGAATTGTACTGTGTTTGTGTAAGCTTCAAAAGTCAAATGTGGGTATTATACATGTCTACGCATTTAAAATGTTTTGGAAGGGATTTCAAGCTCATAAAACTTATAGTTACCAGCACAACTAAATATGGTAATGGTGAGAATTAAGCATGAATTTTTCACATGATTAACTACAATAGGCTTAATTTTAACTTGGATGATTCTGTCCTCCTTTGCAAAAGCTTTCTTTTCCACTGAACAAAATCAACATAAACTAAGCATGTTGTGGTTATTCTATAGTGTTTTGATTATTATTTTTTGAAAGGCAGAAGTGCTAGTGATAGTACATAAATTCTTAGTCTTTAAGGTATCCTTTTCTAGTTTCTTACTATATTTCAGTGCCTCAGAAAACAGTTACAGAAAGTTAGCACTTAATTTCAATGAATTTGGCACTTCTTTAATGTTGCTTCCATGTAAATGCTTAGTTGAATTGAAAACTGTTTTGTGTATTAGTATCTTCGTTAAATTTTGTTTCATAGTCATTGGAAACTTTCTTTTAAATTTTCACTAATAGGCTATTCTGGCTAGCAAACTTTGATTTAATTCTCAATAAAATTATTTTGAATGCATTTGACATTTAGTTATATAAATGTTATATCTAAGATACAAGTAAACAAATGAAATTGTACTAGAAATGATTAGTTTTTCTATATGAGATACAAAAGGAAGATAATCAGTGCTGTTTCTATGAGAATAATTTCAAAATATAATTATCAGAAGCAGTTCATAGATTTTAAGTCTAATGCCAGTCTCCACATTGCTGTTTTATCTTTTGGGATTTTCAGAAGCCATAGCTCAACATAGTTAAATTTGGGTAGTTATTAAATTGTAATAGACTACAAATTTTAAAAATCTTTTTAAAAATCTACTTTTGCCGTCTCTATATTACAATGTGCTCAAAGATTTCTATGCTATTAATTAAGACTTGGGTCTAATATTAGTTTGTTAAATGCCACAGAGAACTTATTTAATTAACATTTAAATTAAATGTACTGTATGTCATTACAGTAAAGAGCAAGTTCAATGTGATTCTATTCAGATCAATTAGATTGTGTTAGCTAGGAATCCTGGGAAATAAAAAAAAATTACTATTTATAAAGGGGAACCCTAGAATTTATAAAAGGGAAAATATGTGGAATATTTCTTGCAGAAAGGTAGAAAATATTTTGCTGCTAATATCAAATACTTTTATCTGTGTACAGTAAGCAAACCTTATTTATGAACATCAGTGCATATATTATTTTGAATTCAGTACTAGTTTTTATGTTAGGATTTGTAGATCAGTTTTGGACAGAAAATATTGCTTAGCTCAAAAGTAATTAGAAGCAGCAAGGTATATATAGCCATTTAGATAAGCAGATCCACCACTGGGACTTTTGCACATCTGTTGACCTTTTTACAAATGTATTTTTCATTTATTTCCTTTATGCTGAATTTAGGCATCAATTAAACAGATTAAAAAATCTATTTTTGAGCTTTACCAAAGCTTTAAACAAACAATTATCATGGAAATTAAAATAGGGCTTAAAATTTACATTTTAAAGTTGTTCTGTTGGACTTGTGTTGCTCACATGTGCATGCGTGCATGCAGAGAAAATAGATTATTAATAATTTAATTTACATTAAATTATTTTTAAGAGTTATGATGGAATATGTTTAAGATCAAGTAAGGTATTAATGTATGAAACTGAGCATATTATTTAGTTGTGCCCAGTTTGAAGAGACAGATACTACTTATTAAGTATATGCTCTCAATTGTTTTTCTTCATATAGAACTGAATGATTTCATCATCCAGCTTGATGAGGAAGTAGAAGGTATGCAGAGTACCATTCTAGTTCTACAACAACAATTGAAAGAGACTCGCCAACAATTGGTTCAGTATCAGCAGCAGCAGCAGTTACAAGCTTCAATTCCAGGTACCAGCCGGACTCCATCTTGTGAAATTACAGATCAGGGAGAAACCATGAGCAAAGATTGCAGTCGCCTGGCCAATGGACCAAGTAATGGCAGCTCTTCACATCAGAGGACAGCGGGGCCTGGTTTTTATCGAGAAGGTAGTGGAACAGAGGATGATTTTCCACCCTCGCCAAGCAATGGTAATAAGCTTTCCAACCACTCTGAAGATAGAACTGGCAGAGGATCTGGTAGTTATATAAATCAACTCAGTACTGGGTACGAAAGTGTAGACTCTCCCACTGGTAGTGAAAATTCTCTTACTCACCATTCAAATGATACAGACTCTAATCATGATCCACAAGAGGAAAAAACAGTCAGTGTGAAAGGTAACAGAACTTCGGGGTCTCGTCATGTTCAGAATGGTTTGGACTCTAATGTAAATGTGCAGGGTTCGGTTTTGTAACCTTTTTCTGCAAAAAATTTTTTTTATAGTGTCACTTAATTGGGAGAAGAAACTGTCCAGAACTGTTCAAATTAGTGCATATATGTCACAATTCTGCCTTTGTGGGTTTTCTGCTTCAATACCTCTGCCACTTCTGAAATTTTAACAATTGATTACGTTGAATGTTGCTAAAAGGATGTTTGTGTAAGCTCAAGGTATATTTTGAGTTAATGTGAAGTTGAAAATGGAATTTTATTTCCAGGTATAACACAATGATGTATGTACAAATCTGTGTATATCTAGAACTTGTGCTGTGTAAGGGCATTCTTTACTCATACTGTTTATAACACTCAAAACTTTGTCAGAATAGTTGTGGGTTGATGACTGCCAAGTTTGCCCAGTACAGTAGTTTTCTAACTAAACTTGGTGAGGGAGTCCTATAGTAGTTTGTGTTCCACTTTTGCCACTATGCATCTGTGTGTTCTCTTTAGATGACAATGTTTAAGAATTTTGTGTGCATAGTTACTCAGTTTTAAGAACTGTTGTATCCTGTTAATGCATATTGCTCTGTGACTCCAATATTATCTTACCTGTACTGACCAAACCCAAATAAAATTTTTAATAATGTAATTTATTTGATGCTGCTGCATTTATTTATTCAGCATTGGATTTTTCTTCATTTTATGCAGAAATCTTTATAAAATCTTTTAAAAAATATTTCTTTAATATACTGAATATATTGGGACAAATGATAGATCTTGCATTGATGTTATTACATGATGAAAGTGATACCGTAAAAACTGAATAACAAATATAAGTACTGAAAATATTCCATATCTGAAAACCTTAGTTGCACTTCTCTCTTCTTATGTACATTTGGTAAATTCCTCTTCTATTAAAAAACTGAATTTCTAAACCTGAGGTTCAATTTTAAGCCTATGTTCTACAGTATTTGGATTAGTTATTTAGTATAACTTCTATCACAGTAAATTTTCTGTTCAATTTAATGAAAATTTGTAGGAAAGAGATTATTTCAAGATAGCTTGCATGTACCTGTCAAACTGACTTATGCCTCAATGTGACAGTAGTCAAGTTGTCTATATACTGCAATTACAGTGTTGTTTTATGTACAGATTTATACACATCTTGAAATTTGTGTACTCTATAGTTTATAAATGTAGCCTATTATAGCCTTGCCATGAATGGTAAATTATAACCATTACAGTATAAATATAAATATTGTAGTATGAAAACATTATGGATCCTTAAAAGCCATTACAGAGAGCCATGTCGATATACAGTAGTGCTTAAGGCACCAGGCCAGAATCTAGACTGGGCTGTAATACTGCGTTAGGCACAAAACCATTTGGGTGACCTTGGGCCAATCCCTCATGCAACCCAGGGAAATGGAAAGTCACTTCTGAAATCTTACCAATCTTGGAGGGAATTATCCAGGCAGTTGTCATGCATCAACACTGATTTGAAGGCACACATACAAAAGAAAACCCATAACAATCGGTAAGTTAGAAAGAGAAATTACAATTTTGATGTTTAATATAAACTTGCATCATTCTAATGCAAAATCGTACTTTAAAAACATCAATAATTAGTATTTTGGGGGTCTTGTCGATATAAATACATTCACTTTTAATCTTAATGGTACTTGCACAATGTTATCCAGACCAGGGTTTTTCTGAATGTTCAAGAGAACCCTAAGTTTCCAGGGGAACATGATGGGATTCTGTGAGAGACAAAGGGCAAAAAAGTTCACTTGAACAAAAAGGAATCCATAAGAATTTTTCTAAGATACTGTGGGAAGATGAGGTCATATCAGGAATATTCAGAAACACTCCCCTAGAGAGCAATCGTGCTTATGGTGACATAGTATTGTATGTATTGAGACAAGTAACAGGGCTTCCAGTAAATTATTTTAATGGGCTGTTCTAAAAAAGTTTGAAAACCCTTGGTCTAGCTGATCTTGCATTCTGTTTCTTAACATCCTGAAAAATCTGGGTAAGTCTGACAACTTATTTTCTTCTAATGTTCATGTAAATATCTGTAATCTCAACTCCCAATATGGCACTCTGCATTCCTGTAGATTCATCAGCAACTTAAGATGCTAACAAGACTTCCTGACCTATCTTTTTTTCAAAAGCTCCTTCCCATTAAAAATGTATATAGAAAACAAGTTGCAAAACACTAGTCTGAAGATGGGAACATCTGAGAAAATTAAGTGGGGGAGGTATAATAACCAAGCAGCTGGTGTGGAGGATGGTTGCATGGTTTGAAGGGGAAAAATAGCTAAGCAATCGCATCATAAGCTAAAGGGAATGGTGGAAAGGAACCTTGCCATTTTGTTTTCTGGGAAATCCATGTAACCACACCCACCATGATAGGGTATGTCATGCTTTCAAAAATTGTATTTTTTTTTTCCACCAGTAGGGATAGCTAGCTTAGAGAAAGCCACCAGAAAGACAAAAAGCAGGAAAACTTCAAGGGAGAGGTTTGTGATTTGAAAACAGCATGCAGCCAAAAATTGCCTACATTTATAAATGTATTCATTTTTAAAAGCCTGTTAGGCTTATGGTTGTTACTAAACTGCAGCAGCAAATTCCAAGTAATTGTAACTTATATAAAATATTGTTTTGCTATTGAATTTCTTAGAAGTTCATTTAATTGGTTGGTCTAAAGACAGAGTTTTTTCAACTGGAGTCACAAGCAAATTTGAGAGCCATCACACTCTCTCTGTCTAGACAGCCACCTTTTGTCTTGTCCAGGTAGAACAAGAGCAGAGTCTGGCAACAATTCTGTTGTGCATTGCAAACCAGACTTGTGCACCCAATTCAAATCGCTGTCAAGAATGTGCTGCCAAGGGCAACTTCATCATTTACAGTGTCCCTGCTCTCTTGCTTTGGATATGCCTTCATGTATAAGTCACTTGCCTGCCCACCAAGCCACACTAGTGCCCTCATACATCTTATTTGGACTTTCTGCTCTCCTTGAAGCCTGTTGTCTTTAACCCAGTGGTATTCCTCTGCACATCACAGGCAAAGATAGGGAGGCAGCAGGGTGGACGGAGTGAGATCGTCACTGCTTAGGACCTTGTGTTCCACGGCTGCTATCACAGAATGGCTGCTTCAGTGATGGAGTGCAGAGCTGAGAAGCAGCATCAGCATCTCAGCAAATTCTAGCAATTTAGCTAGGAGACAAGACTGTTTCTAATGAGAAAGAAAATGGAATGATACCCTTGTCCAGGAAGCAGAAGTAAGGCTGAACTCCTTGGTTGGCCTCTGCCAGTTGCATTCTACCATGTTAACCACAGTACTGTAGCAAATCTGTATTGTCCACAGAACTCTCACGTAAGAGATCATCCTTATCTGTCTCCCATGAACCTGTAGAAAGACAGGGATTAGCAGAATTTTCAAAATTCTGCTACTAGGCACTATATCAATATTATTTCACTTAAACTTGTGGAGTCTGTTTCTTGACCTGATCTATCTTAGAGTGCTGCCATCAAATTTGAAAGCCTGATTGTGTTTCCTTTTCCCTGTCTCCTATACTCCAGCAAATTATGGTGGAGCCAAACTGAGCTGCTTTATCACACTTCTTCTATTTTCTATACTTAAAGTACACTTCCTTTTTTATAACCATTTCTATATATTTCCTCCAAAATCATTCATTTTGATTCATACTGCACTTGGATGTCAACCCTCGAAAAGCAATGGCCCTATTCCGGGTGTTAAATTACCATCTTGTACACCCCAAAGGAGATAGTCCCTGTTTTTACCTTACACTAATAATTTTCTCCCCATTACAATCCTAAAAAATGGGAGTGGCCAAGCTGTAGAATTTGAGCCAATCCCTATTTTTGCCATGTTGGCAGATCTGAGCAGAGCTGGACCAGCTGGAAGGTTCTAGATCAGGACTGTCAAACTCCCATCCCACGGACTGGATGTGTCGCATGTTGGCCATGCTTGGTTTAACGAAGGGGGGGGGGAAATCCTGATATGTCACGTGACACCGTGATGCCATGAGTTTGACACCCCTGATCTAGATTCAGAAATAACTGGTGCCTGGGCATAACTGTCCTGTGCTGGGGAAGTTTCCATATCATCTCTAGCAGTCCCTGATGCATTTGTGGAAAATTTGCCATACCCTCTATAGTGGATCAAATGGAGGTTTGAGCCTGATGCTCAGTCCTATACACCAGGATTTCCGGCATAGAAGAAGCAATTATACTGGTAGGAAAAATTATCTTACTGGCCTAGGCTCCCCTAAAAGTCATTCTGGACTCCAAAAAGCTACCTCCAGAAATGGTGAGACTCTGAAGGGTCTCTTGCTTCCTGTCAAGTCAGCTTGACTTTTAACTTCAGATTGTTGCCTATTTTAAATAAGACCAAGGTCTTCATTATTTGTTATTTAACTATCCTGCTGATTTAGGAAACAGCACTTCTAACAGAATCCAAGGAAGTTAAATTAAAAAGATATAGGACAGTAGCTGAACACAGTACATGTTCTGAGAGGTAACATAACCATAGTTTACTCAACCCAATTTTATATTATATTGGAAACCATGAATTAACAATACTTGCTGAGATTCTCAATGCATTATGGTATGCTAAAATCAACTAGTTTGGAGTGACATTTATGATTCAATATGCTCTGGAAATCCAGATAGCCAAGTTAATTCAGTAACCATAATTCAATGAGCCAGAGATTGAGAAAAAAAAGGAGTTGTGTCTTCTCTAGCTTTTTACATTAAGTAAATCTCACAGGACTTGATAGACTGACTAAATTATGTGCCATCAAATCTTTTTTTTTTGACTCATAGCCACTAAATATAGTCACACTTACCAAAGCTTTTAGAAAAAAAATTGCTCATGGATCTCTGCCCATCTGCTTGGATTGTGAGAGAATGAAAAAATATTGCCTGAGTTGGGAGTCTTTGGAAAACTATGAAATTTTTTATTTGCTAAATGAATCAGTGCTGCAATAACGTTTAGAAATCACAGCCATTAATTTCCATTATTGTAGAAACATGAATTAATTTCTGCTATTACTCCTGTGGGATAGGAGTGAGCTGCATTTTAGCAACATCTGTGTAACATGAAAAAGCTTCTAATGTATTATGAAATAGTTACGCTAGAAACTCAACAGTTTTGCTACATTCTCATTATTTAGTTGTCAGGATGGAAGTTATTCCACTGGTCAGGTAGCTGTAGCCCAGAGGTCTCCAACTCTCAAAATTCTCCAGCCAGCTTATAGTTGCCAAGTTCGGACAGCCCTGCTCTAGTCCAGATCACAAACCATTCAGTTATAGCAGGCAGGGTGCAGACAAGAGTGAAAAGTTTTACTTTCTCCCACACAAGTTGTGTTGCCACATACACCTGGTTAAAGAGTGCAGAGAAGAGCAACAAAAAATGATTAGGCGGCTGGAGGCTAAAACATATAAAGAGAAAGGTTGCTGGAATTGGGTATGTCTAGTTTAATGAAAAGAAGGACTAGGGGTGATGATAGCAGTGTTCCAATATCTCTGGGGGTGCCACAAAGAAGAAGAGGGAATCAAGCTATTTTCCAAAGCACCTGAAGGCAGGACAAGAAGCAATGGATGGAAACTTATCAAGGAGAGAACCAACCTAGAACTAAGGAGACATTTCCTGACAAGTGAGAACAATGGATCAGTGGAACAACTTGCCTCCAGAAGTTGTGAATGCTCCATTACTGGAGGCTTTCAAGAAGAGATTGGACACCTAATTGTCTGAAATGGTACTATAGGAGCTCCTGCTTGTACAGGGGGCTGGACTAGAAGACTTCCAAGGTCCTTTCTAATTCTGTTATTCTGTTAACTGAAAAGGCCTAGTACAGTATTTCTCAATTTTAATAACTTTAAGACAAGTCAACTTCAACTCCCAGAATTCCCCTGCTAACTTGGTGGCTGGGGAATTCTGGGAGCCCAAGTTTCTAAGGTTGAGAAACGCTGGCCTAGTAAACTGCGTTCACAGCGTGCTGCGCCGCAAGCAACGAAACCTCCTTTTAGCCTTGGCGACGGATAGCAAAATGCCGGCTGCAAATAGCGAACGGCAGCAATGAGACCCGCCAACACTTCGCGTCACGATCGTCCAAAAGTCTGCCGCCCAGGACTACTGTATGCCTTGACTTCAGTGCATTGTCTGAATTCAGCCAATGCATATGGGACGAGAAGGTATTCAAACGGGCCATTGCTTGTAGAAAAAAATAAAAAAAAATAAAAATACTTGAAAAAGGAACTCCAACTCGGTAGAGAAGCAAAGTAAGAAGTCAGCCACACCCACCCCCTAATTCCTTCCAGGCTACCGCTTCCGTCTCTGAGTCCGGCACCTCCCGTTACAGGCCCGATAAGACAAGAAGATGCCCTCCGCCGAACGCCAAGAGGAGGGAGGAGGAGGAGGAGGGCGAGGCGGAGCTGCGCAGGCGCCGTAGTGAAGAAAGGGGCGCAAGGCTCGCGGCACGGCGAGAGCAGCGCGCGCGACCTCGTACCCGCGCGGAACTTTTTATTTTTTTTGGTGCGCCGTCCTTGCTGTCTGGCGAACCCCGAGGCCGTCATGCTCTGCCGCTTGGCTGTCGCGGCCGGCCGCAGGTGAGAACCTGGCCGGGTCGGGAAGCCCTTGAATTCCCGGCCAAGGACGCGACGAGAGGCGGGAGATTAGGAATGGCCAGGACGCGAGGGCACGAAAGGGCGGGCTGCTTGGGGAGCAGGAGGAGGAGGAGGAGGAGAGCGCTGGGATTCGATCGAAGGCGGCTGCCGCAGGCGAATAGCAGTAGCGCTTAGACTTATATACCGCTTCACAGTGCTTTGCAGCCTTCTCTAAGCGGTTTACAGAGTCAGCCTATTGCCCCCAACTACCTGGGTCGTCCTTCATTTGAATTGCGGGCTTATCGTCCCATTGTAGGCCAGTATAGCTGGAAGGATCTGCGCTGGGCAAAGCGTTGAACTACCCCGTTAAAGTTTTTGCATATAGCTTTTATTCTGTGTCCAAAGGAACTGCGCAGCTTAAACTTATTATTTGCCCCTGGCACTGTCAGCCCGATAATGAAATGCTTTACAATAATTTTGGAACTGGCTTTGGCTGTTGCACATCAACCTTGTTAAGTAAATTATTGTCATTGGCCAGTCATTGGTTCCTCCCTCTATAAAGGGGAGTTTATTCATCGAATTTGTATGCCACCCATCTCACTGTTACCGCGATTCTTGGTGGCTTACAGAGTAATTAAAATGTAAAAAACATAGCACAAAACACTTAAAAGTAGGAAGATTAAATAAACTAAAAACCCTAACCCTAACCTCCAGCCTAGAAAGCCCCAGGCCAGCTGGCAAAGAGGTAGGTTAGTGTCCTTTGATTATGTGCCATTGGACATAGATTTCCATGAACATGCTCTTCTTTAATACTTGTTTTTTTGCAAATTCCCACGCCCCCTAGTAAAAAGAGTTTTCTGCATGTGCTGTCATCTTGTAATAATCTGGATTTAGAGGCCAAGTATAGTAATCCTATGTTGACAAAGTTTTTCTAGCACTTTTCCCTTTGTGAATGTTACATATATTCTTCCACAAAAGAGAAACAAACAATTACCTGCATTTTATAGCTAAACTTTGATGCCACTTTTTAATGTTTGTGGATATATGTATATATTATGTTGTTTTATTATTGATGTTGTTTTGGCTGGGACTACTGAGAGTTTTATATAAGATAGGCACCTATATAAATGTTGAAAGAAAGAAAAAGAATGAATAAATGAATCTGGGTATGGGATGGCAACAACTTTATTTACTGATTAAAAACATAGTTTTGACTAGAAGCCTGAAAGAAATCTAATATCAACTTTAATGAAAAATAAAAGTCATAAGTGATAAGTGATAGTTAGTGCTTAGTGTTTCCAATCCATATACACAATACAGTCCATATTTGCAAAATACATTTAAAGAATAAAATAAATATTCAATGTAGTTCAGTTTGAGAGAAATGTGTATCACGGTGCAGAAGATATGAAAGAATCTCCCATGGAGAGGAGGGCATGTCTTACACTCTTGGTAAAATTAGAAGAAGCTGTTGCAAGCAAATGAATACAGGTAGTCATTGACTTAACAAACATTTGTTTAGTGACCGTTCAATGTTACAGTGGCACTGAAAATAATGACTTATAACTGTTTTTTACACTTAGAACCATTGCACCATTCTTGTGTTATGTGGCAGCTGGCATGTATTTATAACAGTTGCAATGTCCCAGGGTTTTGCGACCTTGACAAAGTCAATTGGAAAGCCAGATTCACTTAACAGCCATGTTACTAACTTAACCACCACAATTATTTTCTTAACAACTGTGGCAAAGAAACGTCGTAACAAGGAACAAAATTCACAACTCTGTTGCTTAGCAATTTTTGTGCTCAATTGTAGTTGTAATTGTAGACTGCTGGAGATAATATGGAGAACCGTGGTGGCACAGTGGTTAGAATGCAATACTACAGGTCTAACTCACTGCTCACTGTCAGGAGTTCAATCAGACCGGTGCAAGGTTGACTCAGCCTTCTATCCTTCCGAGGTCGGTAAGGAGGGCCTAGATTGTTGGGGGAGATATGCTGACTCTGTAAACTGCTTACAGAGTGCTATAAAGGGCCCCAACCACCGCTGGCTTTACCGGGCAAAAAAAAAATTAAAAAGGGGTGTGGTGGCATAAAGGGGGCGCGCCGGCGCTCGGGCCCCCGCAGGAGACGGGGTGGGGGGCGTCCCGGTCCCCCCCCGCCCGCTGGTGGGCCGCGGCCGTGGTGGGGCTGGTTTTTTATCGGGAGTGCCCGAGCGAAGGAGGCAGGGGGGGGGGGCCCAGGGTCGGCTGGCCCCGTTGGGGTGGGGCGGAGGGCCTGAGGGGGGGTGGGGCTGGGGGGGGGCCCGCGGGGCTGGCGGTTCCGAGGAACAACCGGTCGTCGGTTGGCCGCAGTGCTCCCCGCCTGAAAAAGTTCGCGGTCTGTACAAAAAGGTGGGCCCTGCTGTAAAGCACTGTAAAGTGGTATATAAGTATAAGTGCTATTGTTGTTGCTATCTATAGATGGCTACTGATATTGTTGCAGTAGGGTGGGAGCCATTGGAGGCTATCTTGGACATCAGTTATTGCTTGTTGAAGTTAATGCTTATGTTGCACTTTCAGAGAACAGTAATCTCTTTCCCATATCTCATCTCTATCTCAGGTCAGAGTGTAAAACGATCAAACAAATTAATTGTGTGATATTAACATAAATCATATCTAGACTGATCCCTGTATCCCTGTCATTGTCCTGGGCTATGTTTTGTTTCTCTTCAATTCACAGGTTAAATGGAAGAAATAATGATATGAGAAATTGTGGCAATAATGATAATGATTAGGAAAATTTTAACAGCTAAAGGTATCAGGTGATAGCAAAAAAAATCCTACAAATTGAAAATCAATGCATTTTTATTATATAATTATTTTTTTGTCTTTCAGAAATAACACTGTGGTGATTACATCTCTTGGTTGTGTGGCCTCCAGAAAAAAGTACACTCTCCCTGACTTGCCCTATGATTATGGTGCTTTGCAACCACATATTAGTGCAGAAATTATGCAGCTTCACCACAGCAAACATCATGCAGCATATGTAAATAATCTGAATATTGCTGAAGAAAAATACAAAGAGGCTTTGGCAAAAGGTACTGGGAATAATATATCACTGTACATCTTTCTGATTTTATTCCTTTAAAACTGACACTTTATGATTGTTCTATGTACATTTGTTTCCCCTATGCTAAGAGTAATAATTATTCAAGATGAAAGCCATCTTCTTTGGACTGTCAGTGAGTCAGACTCACACATAAACTCTTTTGAATTTTCAGAGGAAAAAATGGGATATAAATGCAGCAATTGTGTTCCTATCTTCTCTTACCCAACTGGAGTGCAATAGGGGCATTGTAGAGTCCAGGATCCACATGTCAAATGTTAGTTTAAAAGACTTAACATAAATGATAATGAAACCAATTTGAGGACTTTTATGCAAAATGAATATGTTAAAGAGAAGGCATTGTACCTTCAACTAGCCATTGATAGTAGCCTTAATATATTTGGATTATGAGGAAATCACAGTTGAAATTTGTTGTCCCCCTGGCTGACTAACACAAGTAAGCAGAGGAGGCCATTTGTCGTTTGTGCCTTCCGTCCCTACTTGGTTTATTACATTTTCAAAAGTATTAGTTATGAATGGTTTATGTAAGTTATTGAATATAACTCTTAATCCTAGCCGGAATATAAGTTTATTTCTAAGGTACCAGCATACTAGTTATTGAGGACTTTGAATGATGCTTCTCAACAATTGCTCATAGAAGCTTTACAGATAGAATAAGAAGAAGAGATGTAGTCCATAAGAGTTTAATAATTACAGGACTTCCGGTTTGTCGGCTTCGCGAGCGGCAGGGATTTGCGATTCCGTGCGATCCCTGCCGCGCTAGCCACTTTTGGTGCTCCGATCCGGATGGGTCCGGGAGCTAGGCTACCCTGCAGGGGTAGCTGAAGATAGGGGGATCCGGAGAGGGGTTTGGGGGTGTTGCAGACCCCTCCCGGCCGGCAGAACCCCTTTTCCCAAGACGGTGCAGCGGCGGTCCGCAATGGTCGCCACAAAGAAGCCGGCAGCTGGGCAAGTATGCGCAGGAGGAAGAGGAGAAAGCTTTTGAGAGTGAAAGTTTTCTTGGTTGATCCAGGACTCTAAGATACATTTAATTTAATTCCTGGAAATGATGGCTTTTTGGATGATTCTTTCCACAAGAGAAAATAAGCGGCAATTCTGAGGTGCTGAAAGGAAAGTTTATTCTCCTCCCGACAGAATTAATAAGTGGATATTGAGAAACCTGTTTTTTTTTCAGGTAAAACTAGCTTTATGGGATAAGTCGGAAGGGAGAGGACAAAAAATATATTCATCTGGTTTGATTTTGGAGGAGATGGAGGAGTTGGAGGAGATGCCTTAAGGATTTGAAGACAGAAATCAAAATGTTGAAATGTTTAATAATGATTGATTTTAAAATGTAATAAAATATTAAAGGGAAAGGCAATGGGAATGTTATAAAATTTAATATTTAGATTTATTATTCAACTATGTATTTAGGAGGGCACTATGTATTTAAACATTTTCGATTTATTACTCTGTTTTTATTGTTATTAAAAGAAAAATTAGTAGATAGAATGTACCAAGCAGAATCAGATTGGGTATTAGGTGTTAGTTTAAATGTTAATCTAATTAATTTAGGGGAGGATAGAAAGGCATCATACTCTGATTAGTGATTTCAGGAGAAATTCTTTTTTTTTTTCATTATAAGGAATGAGATAGAGGGATAATAAAGAATGGGCAAAAGATACAAATATAATGATTTAAATTAAGATGGATTAAATAAGATAGAATTATGAAGAGTGATGTGTGGAGAAGTTTATATAGAAGATATAGAATGGTAAACAAAATAGGTAATGATATGTATGATGAGCATGAATATAATTAAAGCCCATATAAAGAGGTACCTGGGGCCAAGTTACTTTCCTAAAAGATTATTTATATGTTTGTTTGTTGTGTGTTTATGTTTTTGAGAGTATTAATAAAACCTTGTAGAAATACAGAATGAGAATAATGGTAATCAAGTCAGAAAGAAATAGATGAAATAATAATAGTGAAATTGAATAAGAGTAAAGAGAAGTAAAGAGAAATTGGATAAGAGGTATTTTTATGCTCATATGGAAATGGCTTAAAATAGAATTGTATTGTATAAAATAAGGTTTTATCTGACTTGTAAAATTTATAATGGAAAAAGGTTCAAATATGTAATGGTTGATGATGATTTGTTTGTCTTTGAAATTAATAAAATTTGCTTGGAAAAAAAAAAGAGTTTAATAATTAAACTGGGACAGGAATGCTTTTTGTTGATGGTTCCAAGAATCTTTATTCATAGTATGTAGCCAAGCACTGTTCTTGGTGTGTGTGGTCTAGAGATAAATCAAAAGAATCTTATTCAAACTGCATGAAACAGAAAATAAAAATCAATTTGCATAAAGCTAGTTTATATTTGCATCCATTGTTTCATGTTGCATTTTTTTGCGTCATCAGAAGAAAATTTGATTAGTCTGATGATAATTTTTTTTAATCAAAAGAAGCTTTCAACATAAGACTTTTCCCTTCTTGGTGTTATTTCCATTTCCATTTCTGATTAATGATACATTCAAGAAAAGAAAGTCTGGGAAATCAACTTTTGTTTTGCCTTTCCCCTAATTCAGATGTGGGTCAGGAAGCAGCAATTACAATTCCTTGAAACTGGTATGAGGAAGCATGGATTTGGTGTATTGGAACCCAAAGCTAAAGGGAGCCAGGTTAAGTTCCTAACATTTTAGAAATTTTGCTGAACTGAAGAATGTCGACACATGTTTTAACTAGGATGTGCATGACAGTACTTGAATACCTGTTCTAATTCTTAAATGGAAGGCACTTGCATAAGATGTTTTGAGTTAGGGATTAATAGTTCTGCTTTTTCTCTGTACTTTCCATCTTCAGGGGATGTAACGGCCCAGGTGTCTCTTCAGCCAGCTGTGAAGTTCAATGGGGGAGGTCATATTAATCATAGCATCTTTTGGACAAATCTGTCTCCTAAAGGTGGAGGAGAACCAAAAGGTTTGTATTTGAACTGGTTTATAGTAGTTTTTAGTAATACTGATACAGGCTTAGGTAAACTTTGGGTTTATTTTAGAAATTTTGCTTAAGTTTTAAATAAAATAAATTGGTTTCCATATCAGTGGCAAATAAAAATCAGAGCTGAATACTTGATCTGCATCACTCCAAAATGCTTATTAATGTTTGCAATGAGGGTGTCCACAGGGAGGATCAACAGTAGCAAAATGGTAAACAGGCCAGCTAATTAAAGTCCTGTCCCTTTTTACATGCATATAAAGTGTAAAAAGGGGGCACAATGGCTCAGTGGTTAAAGACATGAGTTTGTCAGCTGGAAAGCTGACAGCCTGAGTTTGGGGCCAGAGTGCTGTGGGATAGGGTGAGATCTCATTCCTCCCCCAGCTCTTGCCAACCCAGCAGTTCGAAAGCATGCAAATGCAAATAGATAAATAGGTACCACTTTGGTGGGAAGGTAACAGCGTTCCATGCACCCTGATATATATTTATACTGGCCACATGACCAGGGAAGCCTCTTCAGACAACACTGGCTCCCTCGGCTAAGAAACTGAGATAAGCACTGCCCCCTAGAGTCGGATACGACTGGAAAGGGGAAACCTTTACCTTTATAGTGTGTACAATACCTGTTAAAAAAGTGGGACTTTGGTCAGTCCGTCCTGCCATTTTGAGAGTGTTGAACCCCTACCAACAGAGCAGGCTTCAGTATTAGCTTGACAGAATGATAATGTCTGGTATGAGAAATAATAATTATATAGATACAAAAGTTATGTCTTCCACCTTGATGGTATCCAAGTTCCCAGGGTCTATTGACAAAGGGAGCCCTTCATGTTACTAATATTAGAGCTAGTTTTACAGTGTCTGCAGATTCATAGGCCTAGAGTTGGTGTGATGACCAAGGGCATGACACAGAGATAACACAAACAGCTGGCAGTTCAAACTGGCCCTTTTATGCTCCAAATTTCCCCCAAAAGCTTCCACGTTGCTGACAAGTCCCTGAGCAGGGTGATAATAAAACCCCACACAAACCTCAAGCAGCCTCTGGTTGCAATTAGTCCAACCCAGCGCTGTCTTCACCAAGGCTGCACGGCAATAAATCCCAAATGTATTTGGTAAAACGAGCAAAGCAAGGAATTCAGGGAGCAAAATATCCAGATAATTGGTCCAGAATGCCACACAGGAATGCAAGGATTCTTGGCACATTCAAATAGCATACAACACTTCCGGAACTCAGCGTTTGTTCCCAACAAATGCCCCTCCCCACAGTGTCTCCTTAAGTCACCTTCCCCAGGTGTGCCTGGTGAAGCTGGACAGGGCACTCTCCTTGTGAGTGGCCTCCTCCATCTAAGTTGATCCTGCCTTCTCTGAGCCCTTGCCTCAGTAAGGGGTGGTTCTTGCCCCTTGTCTGAGCTCTGTTCCTGCCTGCCTGCAGGCCTAACTAATTCCGAAAGGCCTTGCCTGGACTGACTCTGCCGTTCCCCAGTTGCTTCCAAGGCCAATGGAGCTGCCTCTCGCTCTCTTGTCAGTTCTTGTTCCATCTCATCTTCCCCCACCGATTCAGACTCTTGACAGGGCCATGATAGTTGGGGCATCTTTTCAGATGCCATGCTGAGACATGTTTTATCAGAAAGTAAAATATTTCAAAAATAAGACAGATCAAAAAATAAAAACAAGAAATCGGAAAAGAATTTATGAAAGCAAACTAAAATATTGGTATTAAAATAACATTTACGTTATTTTAACTTTGGCCCAATACTGCAGTTGATAATCAGGAAATAAACCAAGATTACAGCTTTTGCCAAAGCTGTTTATGGAATGTTAATGGCCATATAATAAAACAAGTGACTAGCATTAAGTATTTAGGAGTAGTCATGCATGCCACTGGTTTAAGGAACACCCATGTGAATATGCTGCTGCTACTGGACAAAGATTTGCCAATCCCATCCCTAAGTTTTTATGATCCAAAGGAGGCTGTTATGTTCCAGCCACACTTAAGCTTTTTCAGGCTAAGTCGCTAGCCTAACTCTTTTATGGGACTCTGGTTGGCCCCTCCAACGTCACATTTCATCTCTCTGGAGAGGATACAATCCAAATTTATCAGAGCAGCTCTCCAGATACCATGCTGTGTCTCAAACACACATCTACAACTGAAGACAGGCATGATAAAAGTTGAGTCAAGAGTGTCCAATTTCTATAAACCTTTTGTTAAAACTCAACTTACGTCTTCAAGAATTAGCATCATTGGCTTGTGCAGAATTGGACAGTTAACCCTAGAATTAAAAAACAAGGGGGAATCTTGAGTACTTTGAAACGTGGAATAAATTCTATCAGTGGTTGTGTAAAAGAAGGCAAGGTCAGAACATAAGTAGCTATGATGATTAGAATAATTAGTAAACAATGTATCAAACAAGAAGATTGTAAATGGTGAAGTAACATTTATATATGTATGCCAGAACGGCTGCACCATGTTTTCAATCTGCAGGGTTCAAGGCTGTTGAATTTAATATTTTAAATCCAGGCTAGTCTCCGGCCTCAGTTCTTAATATGGAATATGATCAGGCCTGAAGCAAGGGATAAAGGATACAGAGAGGCAAGCAGACCTAGAGAAGGCCCCAGGCTTCCTATCATCACTACGCAACAGATGTATTTTCGCTTCTGCCACCAACCTTACATGGCTAGAAACACCCAACCATCAGAAAACTTTCTTGCCCAGTGTCATGCTCTCCCCTCTGCAGTATTGGATGGTAAAGATCAAAAAATACCAAGGCTCTGCCCCAGTGATTCCAGAGAAGTGGAAACTACAAAACATGTTCTTCTTCATTGCTCCTTTTATGGAGATATCCACACTAGATTTATATTGCCTCTGATTAGTAGATATCCAGATTTCCCCAAATTTGGCTTTTGCCCAGATGCTGCTCATAGATATGGTGTGCCTTGTTACAGTACAGGTAACTGTAACTGTGTTTTGTGCAGCATTGTGGAAATTCTGTTCAAGCTTGATAGGGACCAATCTCCCATAATGCATTCTTTGTAACTAATTCATTTAAATTTTAGTATTTGTTGATACTAATGGTTTTAGATAATATTACTTTGTTGTAAATTTAATATAATTTTAGTGTTTACATTATGATTTAATATGGGCTGTATTCTAGAACTCATCTATAGATATCAGTTGGATTGTTTTACAAATGTATTTTAATTTTGTCTTAAACTTTATTTTATTTGTCATCTGCCTTTTGAGACAACAGCATAAATACAAGATCAGCAGGTTGCAGAATCACACAGAGCCTACATATCTACATATATCTACATATCCTTCTTTCACAAGTGTGAAATAGCTCTGACTTTTGCTGCTTGCAGTTCTGGTGGCTCAGCATCGCAGTAGCAGCATTGCTAAACAATTACCATTAACTAGCATATCTTTCTCAAATCTTGATTAAGAGACAGCCTGACAAGTTACAATTATAATCCTGATGATAATGGATGCCTTACTGTAATTAATATTGCATTGAATTGATGGGAGGAACTTAATAAAATATGTAATTTTTAGGCTGCTTCTATTTTCTTCACATTGGTTAAAATTATATTTACACCAACTGTCTTCAGAATTAATCTGAAATAGTTCTTTGGGCTACCTGATGAAAAACAAACAATGATGTGCTATGTAAATGCAAACTGTTTATATATTTCTCGTTTTAAGGAGAGCTTTTGGAAGCCATTAAACGTGATTTTGGCTCTTTTGCAAGTTTTAAGGAGAAACTCACAGCTGTTTCAGTTGGTGTCCAAGGCTCAGGTTGGGGATGGCTCGGTTTTAATAAAGAATCTAATAGACTCCAAATTGCTGCATGTTCCAATCAGGACCCTCTACAGGGAACCACAGGTAAAACTCTCTAGATGGAAGTTGACTACATCTATCAAAGACCATTTTTAGCTGCAGAAGGAATAAAGTAATATCTATAAGCACTTAGACTTATATACTTCCCTGTAGTGTTTTACAGCACTCTCTGAATGGTTTGTAACAGTGATGGCTAACCTTTTCCAGGTTGTGTGCCAAAAGTGTGTGCGTGCATGCGCGTACACGCTTTCTCACGTGCCTGCACCCATGATGCAATGCGCACATGACCCCCGCATCGCACACCTCCACGCATGTGCACACAACCCCCTGCATGCCTCTGTGCATGCGTCTTCCACGCGCACGTCTCCCCCACATGCCTCTGTGCATCCGCGGCAGATGCCCGACAGCTGGCTGGTGGGGGGCATGTGCAGTGAGAGACTTCTGGGCAACCTCTTGCATGCCACTTCCGGCACGTGTGCCATAGGTTCACTATTACGAGTTTATAAAGTCAGCATATTGTTCCCAACAGTCTGGCTCCAATATGAGCATTGATGATTCTGCTTTGTGCTTCACTAGTGAATGCTTTTGCTTTACTCATGATAAGTGTTTCTGACAATCTCACTTCCATAGCAGTTTGGATAAGAAAACAAAAGAGTAAACCAGATATGAGCAACATTTGTAGGCTAAAGGCTACATTCACCAAAGCATACTCTTGGCCTCCCTGAAAGTTTCAGCAATTGGGTGTTCAGACATTGATATAAAATAATATGTGTTGGTGGGAAAACTTCCAAACTGCTCCTGCCCTTCCTCATCTCCCCTGCAGCTAAGAAATAGCTCAGTCTCTCTTTCCAGCTTCTCATTTCAGCCTTGTGATCATCACATAGTTTTTGGCAAGGACAGCTGTCCTTGAACTGAGTTTTGTTTTGAATAAGAATATGTTGGGAGGTATTTTCTGTGTATATCAGAAAAGCATTTGCTTTCTCTTTCTGTATTAAGACAAAAATGCCATTTTTACAACTTTCTAGGATTAACAAAATAAAAACTCTTCTTTCTACACCTTTATAATTTACAGTAGCTGTATTTAGAGGAAGAAGGTATAGATACTCTTCAGTTTACGGTCACAATTGGCCCCAAAATTTCTGTTGCTAATTGAGACATTTGTTAAGTGAATTTTGCCCCATTTTAAGACCTTTCTTGACACAGTTGTTAAGTGAATCACTGCGGTTGCTAAGTTAATAACACAGTTAAATGAATCTGGCTTCCCCATTGACAGATAACAGATAATCAGTTGGAAGGGACCTTGTAGGTCATCTAGCCCAACCCCTTGCCCAAGCAGGAGACACTATACCAGTGATCCCCAACCTTTCTTATGCCGCGGCCCGGTATCCCCAACCTTTTTTATTGCGGCCCGGTACCGGCATTAGCTGGGCGCCGCCATCTTTTTGATGAAAAGTGCTTCCGGTGAGCTTTCTGCCGAAAAAGCTCACTGGAAGCACTTTTTCATCAAAAAAAGATGGCGGCGCCCAGCAAACCAGCGGTCCGGTAGGACTTGTTCCACGGACCGGTACTGGTCCGCGGACCGGTGGTTGGGGACCCCTGCACTATACCATTTCTGACAAATGGCAATCCAATCTCTTCTTGAAAGTCTCACTTTGACTTGTCTTGTCAGAAGTTTGCAAAAGGGGATCACATGACCCCGGGACATGGCAACTGTCATAAACATCAGTCAGTTGCCAAGTGTCTAAATTTTGATCATGTAACCATGGGGATGCTGCAATGATTGTGTGAAAAACAGTAACAAGTCAGTGCCATTGTAACTTTGAACAGTCATTAAATGAACTGTTATAAGTCGAGAACTACCTGTACGTCTAAGAGACATGATGGGTGTGTAATGAGAGTAATTAAACCTGTCTGGAAATCAGTTTATTTTGAAAAGTATGTTTTATATTCCCTTGAAAGAAATTAATACTAACTGGCTGGTCGGTATTTATTTTGGTAATAACCCTATAGGCTTTATTTAAATTTGGGTGGCGGGTATGTTTGTGGCAATAACTTGTTAAAGTTTGTAGAATTTTAGCAATATTTTTCCTCTTTTTTAGGACTGACTCCTCTATTGGGAATTGATGTATGGGAACATGCATATTATCTTCAATATAAAAATGTTAGACCCGACTATCTCAAAGCTATCTGGAATGTGATCAACTGGGAAAACGTATCTTCAAGATATGCAGCTTGCAAATCATAGAACAGAAAATCTTATAGAAACAAGACCTAAGTGTTCCTCAGATTATTTTCATAATATGTAGCAGTTCAGTTGTTAATTGTTCCATTACTGAAAAATACCACATGACCAGAAAGTCCTCTCTATCAAGCTAATTTGTACCTAAATGCGGTAAAATTGTAAGTTCTGAAAGTGCTAATTTTCTCTTTTAAAAAACGGGTTATCTAATTTTCTGAAAGAATGCAAATTTCTAAAACTTAAAAATGGATTATAAATTCCTTTTAGTAATATGTGAATTTGAATGCTTTTGAATAATTTCTTGCAAATTGAGGAAGAGTCCAGGAAGTAAAATTTAGAGAACATTTAATAAATTAGATGTCTTGAAAAGTTATATATCAAGAGCTTCATGGTACTTAAGTTATACTGTTATACTCATGTTAATGATTGACATTCTGCATGTTCATTATAAAGATTCAAAATCTGTGTCAGTTGATAAATATAGAAGTTCAGTTCATGAAATTGGTGTTCTGAAAGGGGGGGAAATCAGTGATACAATATAGTGTACCAAGTATATAAGATAAATTGGTTGGATTAAAGATGTAATTTGCACTTTGTGCCTTTGAGTGAAATATATCCATCTATTGCTATGTCTACTATATATCTCACTATTGTATATGACGCTCCAAAAATAAAAGTGCAGAATGCCTCTTAAGTCATTAAATAAACGTGTATTATGCTAATGGACCATTTTAAATGAAAGAATTTTAGGATTAAATGTGAAAATTAAGGGGATTGGTGTATTGGGTATGCCTGGAGAAATGGTTGTTAAAAATTCAGAATCTCATACTTTTAAAGAGCAAAATATGGAAAAGGTGAAAATGAGAAAAATGTAGATTTATTTAGATACAAGGTAAATTGAATAGGCTTAAATTATAAAACATTGCATATAAATAAGATATTGAAAGTTGGTTGCAGATTACAATAGAATAAATAGAATGCTTGACAAATGGTTCAGCTCTGAGCAGGGAACAAACCAAAGATTTGTTTGTGTAAGGAATATTTTGATATCAGAGATGTGTTTGGGGACATGAATACGTGTGTATTTTTGTATGCAGATTATGCTGTGTTGTTGACTGAGAACCTAAACTTGCAGTAGATGTTAGGGTAGATAATGCATTGAATATGGATAAAAATAAATAAACAACCAAAAATTAGAGCATAAAGGCTTGGCATGGAAATGATTCTGTGCACCTTATAAGGATCTTAAAAACATCCCATACATATCACTTAATGTATTAGCAGCAGGGAGGGGATTCAGTTGTCTAGGAACCTTTGTACAAGATAGATTGTGTGTTTTGTAAGTGTCCCTTAAGTCATTTTTGTAAAACCATGAGGGTGAATGAGTATGAAATGTTAACTCAAGTGTTCATGCAATCTGATCATCAAATAGGGACGCCATGGCTACATCTGTTGTTCTTGGATTGAGTATAGTAGGCTTCCATCCCCTAGAGAATTTACAAATCTGTGTATTTACAAATTTACAAATAGTTAATTTTCTATTTTGTAAAGGTAGCAGGAAGTCTTTAACATTGCCACTAGATGGCAGTGCTGTACCATACTTAGAAATTCTGTTTGGCTAATGCAATAAATTATTGGTATATTTAAATACTAACTAATTTGTTATGACATAAGCTTCTATAGGCTAGAAAATATTTCAACAAATGTAGAAAATGTTTTCATAAGCTGGAAGAAGAGTGAATATTAGTTATCCAACTCAGCAAATGGAAAGATACACTATGGGAATTGTGGTAGGATTCATTAAAAACTAAATAGACTATAGGAAACAGGCTTTATAATTTTTTCTTTTAATGGCTTTCTATCCACTCTCCCCATTGCCACTAATTGATGTAGATAAGAAGAAATATCTATTCCAGAATTGAGGCTGGTGTACAGCAACCTAGTAAAGAACTTACTAGGGAATGGAGGAGCTTTGGATCCAGAATATCCAAAAGATTTTGCCTAAATTACTGCCAACAGTTGGATCCATCCCCAGAGATTTCTCATTACAGTCCCCATTCCATTTTATCTAGCAGCTAAAATTATAGAATAGAATATTTTTTTGAAATAATGATTACAGAAAAAAATGTGTAACTTGCATCCAAGCAGTAGCTTTTGTTTTTTTTTCAAATGGGGGAGAGATTGTTTTCAATATCTCCTTTTTTAAAAAAACAAAAACAAATGAAGTTTTCAGTAAATGGCTGCAATGAAAGTAAATGGCAGCAAATTGGGAAAATGTCTCCTGTCTGAAATCCTCTTGGAATTGAGGGTCTGAAGTGTGTATCAGGTGTGGCTTCAGCCATAATATCACTGAAATTGGAATTTCTGATTTTTCTAATATTTAAGCAATAGCAATAAGACTTATATGCCGCTTTATATTGCTTTACAGCCACCCTCTCTAAGCAGTTTTACAGAATCGGCCTATTGCCCCCAACAATTTGTGTCCTCATTTTACCCACTGATCGGAAGAATGGAAGGCTGAGTCAACCTTGAGCCTGGTGAGATTCGATCTGCCAAATTGCAGGTAGCTGGCATCCAGCAGAAGTAGCTTGCAGTACTGCACTCTAACCACTGCGCCACCGAGGCTCTTTTCAATATTTTACCCAGAATATTGATCATATTTTTAAAATATTTTTAAATGGTATTGCCTTGTCCATTCGTGCATAAAGTGAATTTCATCCACTACAAACACAATAGGATTCTGTTTATTTAAAGTGTATTCTTTCAGCTGATGTTCTGAAAACAAGTCTGGTGAACAGAAACGTATGATCTCATAAGTTTCAACCAACTAAAATACTAATGTTCCATTGGATTTTTATTGCAGAATAATTTACAAAATACTACACATAAATTCTTACCTATCTTTAAATTGAATGAAATGGCAAATAAACTGACTTAAGGCAACAATCTCCTGATCCTTGGAAGTAAGCTCAGAGACTTAAAATATTTCAGAATTTTCTTTCAGAGGGTAGAGATTCAACTTAGAACATGCTAATAGGGCACATTCCCTTTTAGGGTCACTGAAACTGCTGTCAAAGATTTGACAGAATTGGAAACAAGCAGAAGACATTTCATGAATGTATGGTGACAGATTCCCTAGAGCAGGGGTGTCAAACTCGAATTCGTTGAGGGCTGCATCGGGGTTGTGTTTGAACTTGGGTGGGTTGGCGGGGGCACGACCAGGATGGGCGTGGCCAGTTCAACATCACTCATGTTGGTGATGTCTGTGGTGTCCCGAGCACTCTGCTAGCAAAGATGGAGCTCCGTTTTTGCTGGCAAAAGCACTGCGGACCGGTCCTTTGCTATTTCCAGAGTGACCCTGCAGGCCAGGTTTAAGCACTCCGCGGGCTGCACCCCTGCCCTAGAGAGATCCCCAGAATAAAAAAATAAAAAATACATGGCAGCTCTGGAGAATTCGTATGTAATTTGATAGACAATCTTTTAAAACAATCATTACTGAGAAAGGCAAATGATGCTGCGATTCAGAAAAGCAGTTGCTTAATCTTTGATCAGTTCTTTCACTCATGGGATTCTTTTGCCCAGAAGATTAAATCAACAGTTGTGTAATACTTTACCACCTAAGAAAACGCACGTTCTGTTATTTGGAAGCTTCACAAGCAAAAAATGTATGCAGAATCAAATGGATGAAGTGCCATCAGTAGAGGGAGTTCTTTAGCTGGTTAAAGTAATCTGGCCTGGATATTATAGCAGCTTGTATAAATAGCTCATGTTTCTCTGGATAATTTTCTGTTTGGGGGTGCACACAAGCTTCTTCGTGCTGTCATCACACATTTCTTTCTATGTTTATAACTATTTTTAAAATCTGAAATTTCCACACAGCCTAGCATGTATCTTTAAACATAATTAACAATTGCCAGAGTTCAGAAGCTTCAAAACAGGAGACAGGTAATTGAAAAGGCACCAAAAATCCTAGATCCTTTAAAAATATGCATGTGCAGAATTGGTATACATGCAAATATAATATTTAAAAAAGCAGAGTTGACATGCTGTCTTAAACCGAATCAGTTTTATCTGAAGATCTAAATTAGGGACGGGGGATTTATTGGCCTCTATGCTTGACCAGTCCAACTTGTGAGACTTAACACAAGGTTTCTTTCCCTATGCAATATCCTTGTATCAATATCTTGCTGTTCTAGTCCTGTTTATGCTTTTACAAGACTATTAGCAGGTATGGGTTGGCTTTGGCTATATTCTGCCTCTCCCTCTTTTAGATGAAGAGTGAAGTAAGGGCCTCTGATGCTGCTTGAGGATCATAGTAGGCAAGAGTGGGCTGCTGGAGGTTCACAGGGGTTCGGGAGATCCTCTAGTTAAGATTCTGCACAGTTTGGAGAACCCCCAAATCCCACTCCTGGCTGGCCCTGCCCACCCATCCCTGTCCCTCCTGCAAGTCCCCATGGGGACCGTTCTGGATGCAGGGTGCGCATGGAGGCTCGGGGAGGGTGAAAAACTGGCCTCCCAGAAGTTCGGGAAGGCCAGAAACGGGCCCATTTCCACCTTCCAGAGGGCCGTTTTCACTCTCCCGGAGACTCGAGGAAAGCCTTCAGAGCCCGGGGAGGGCAAAAATGCCCTACCCCGCCATGGTGCAGGAGGCTAACTAGGCCACACCCACCATGGCCACGGGTCCCCAGCAACCGGGCAGAGAACCCGTTGCTAAAATTTATGAAGCCCACCCCGATAATAGGTCATGTCAAGGTGAACTGCTTTTCTAGGCAGAGGTCTTTTTCATTTAGGAAGAATCCTATTGGAATAATCTCTTGTACTCCCTGATCATGGATCATGCTTTTTTTTTTTTTTTTAAGTTTTTTATTTTTATTTTTTATAAAAACAAATCCATCTTTCAGTTATACAGTGTGTTGACTGGGTACATATATCTTGTGCACATATTAATATTTGTATACATTTCTTACTAAGTTTACATTCAGAGGATAATTAGGACTGCAGAGAAAACAACTACTACCACCTGCCTTCAATCGAGGACCTGTGTACTGCACGAGTCAAAAAGAGGGCTGTGAAAATATTTACAGACCCCTCACATCTCGGACATAAACTGTTTCAACTCCTTCCCTCAAAACGACAATATAGAGCACTGACACCAGAACAACTAGACACAAGAACAGTTTTCCCCCGAAAGCCATCACTCTGCTAAACAAATAATTCCCTCAACACTGTCCAACTACTGCAAAGTCTGCACTACTATTACTGTTAATCTTCTCATTACTCCTTATCACCCATCCCCTCCCACTTGTGACTGTATGACTGTAACTTTGTCACTTGTATCCTTATGATTTATTTTGACTGTTTCCTAGTATGATTTGATTGCTTATTGTATCCTATGACTATCATTAAGTGTTGTACCTTATGATTTTTGTCTCTTGACGAATGTAGGTTTTCTTTTATGTATACTGAGAGCATTTGCACCAAGAGAAATTCCTTGGGTGTCCAATCACACTTGGCCAATAAAGTATTCTATTCTATTCTATTCTATTCTATTCTATTCTATTCTATTCTATTCTATTCTATTCTATTCTATTCTATTCTATTCTATTCATATTACAACCTATTCATCATTATATATCATTATGACAATATCGTTTAATTTCTTACTTTATTTCCCAACCATTTATAAAATAAATCCCAAATCATATAATACTCCATTTCTTCTTGTTCTCTAATTGCCAGTGTTAACCTACTCATTTCTGCACATTCCAATATTTTCTTAATCACCTCTTCCTTCCATCGGAACCTTTTCGCTTTTCCAATTTTGAGCAAATACAATTCTAGCTGCTGTATGTGTGTGTGTGTGTGTGTGTGTTTTCTTTACTATAGTTCTCTCAGGTAAAATCCCCAATAGGAATATCTCAAGCTTTAAATCTATATGTTGTTTTATCATCTTTTTCAACTATGTATGTATTTTTGTCCAATATCTTTTAGCTTCTGTGCATGTCCGCCACATATGGTAATGTGATCCAGGTATCTGATGACATTTCCAACATTTTGCAGATTTGTCTTTAAACATCTTTGCCAATCTTGCCGGGGCAAAATGCCATCTATAAAACACCTTATACAAATTTTCTTTATAAGCTGTTGACATTGTTAATTTACAGTTTCTATCCCATAGTTTCTGCCATTTATCCAAGTCTATCCCATAATGAAAATTTTTCCCCCAGGCTATCATCGTCTCCTAAACTAATCAATTTCTGTGAACTATTGTAATTTTATTGTATCATGAGATCTTAAGCTAAAAGTCTTTCTGGTGAAAATACTTTCTACTTTCTTAGCAGTCTGCATCTCAGAACCAATGAACAAGATAAATATATATTTGTGTTTATTATGTTATTTATCTTTAACATTCCTTCCTATACAATGATTACTAATTTCCTTGGTCCTGTTGGTTTGATAGGAGCCTAGTCCAAAAGACAGGAGGTATCCTTTCCACCAAAAATATGGCTCGTAGAACCCAAATGTGAAATCCATCTTACTAACAAGGGCCATTTATAGATAGGAGTGGTTGCCAACATCAATATCACAGAGTACTTGAAATATTTATGCAAAGCAAAATTTACCCACTGTCTTGGAATCTTAGTGTAAATGTGAGGGACATATATGGAAGTTTCCATACATGTGAGTGCCATTTCTAGACTAATTCAGCTCAAACAGTTCAGTGCTTAGGAATTTGGGACACTGAGTACAAATTTTTTCCTAAATATGCTTACATATACACCTCCCAAAAATACTGCAATCTTTATGGGAGAAACAGTTGTTTAGCATCCAAATTTCTTTTTTCCCTTCGCCTTGGAAAATAACTTACTCTGCCTTTTGTAAAGTAAGCCATTGTAACAGTCTGAAAATACATCAGTAGCTTCCACGAGCCAATTTGGAATGAAACTCACACTAATGGTAGCCTGGAAATTCAGCAATTAGTGCCAGATATCAACGTACACCATTGTTACAAGCTGCAACCTACATATGCAGTACACTCCAAGCTTGTTGAAATTCCTGAAAGGGCCGAAGGTGTGTGTCATTTTGGTTCAGTTCCAGTAACTCACCACATCGTGAATGAACAAAAGCAATGGAATAACTGCAAGTGTTTGGCATGTTAACTCCTGACAGGCTTGGGTTATGTAAAAGAATGAAGTATTTCACCGATTTCTCTAATTTAACATTATTCAGAGCAAGGAATGGGTTTGTAATTAATCATAGGTTAACCACAACATTTTCCTGCTCCATCTCTTTTTAAACGCCTTTCTGCTAAAATGAATGTAGGCAATGAGGTCAATTTGATGTCATTGTTCAAGGCATCAGTCTGGGAATTGGCAGACCATGAGTTCTAGTCTCACTTTAAGACATAAAGCTAGCTTGGTAGCTTGGACCAGCCATTCTCTCTTGGCCCTAGGAAGAAGACAATGGCAAACCACTTATGAAAATATTTCCAAGAAAACTGCAAGGACTTGTTCAGATACTTGTCAGGAGTCAACATTGACTTGAAGGGAGAGAGAGAGAGACAGAGATAGAGGGAGAGAGAAATCTGGACTGAATAGGAAGTAAAGGAGTATGATACAGTGTGAGCTAAGAAGTGAAAATTGTGTGACAGCTTTTTACTTTACCCAAGGGTGTCAAACTGGCGGCCCATGTGCCAGATGTATCACGCACAGGCCATGCCCAACCCAGCTCCATGAATGGGAAAAATGTCGTGAAACATCATGTGACGGCAATGTGACGTGGCAAGTTTGACACCCGTGTTCTACACAATGGCTTAGCAGGCAGCCTTTTACAGAAACTGCAGAAGGAGTTTTCATTTGGTGAAAAACATGAACATTTTTCAACTTTTGTATAATTTTCCTAGGGAAAAAGGAGAACATTAAGATTATATTTGGTATCACTTGGCTTGTTTGCTATTCTGACCTCTTTCACATTGCGGTGCTATATATTTACATTTGGTTTCTCCCGAAGAATCCAGGAATTATAGCTAGTTTTTTTTCCCTGAAAAAAAAAGAAACAAACCAATTTAAGGGTACAATGAATATCTTAAAGAAATGCATCTTATAGACGCCATTACTTGGCTTATAGTAGTGATGGTGAAGCTTTTGAGCTCTGTGTATCAAAAATTCAGAAAACCCTATGTTGACTTCTGCTAGTGTGTCATGTGCACCCATACCCTGGACAAAAGAGAAGCAATTCATAGTTAAGAAGAGTAATAAATTAAATTATTTAAATTATTGAATACTTACATAATTGAGAATATTTTTCAAAATGCCTACCTGAGGCAGCTCCAGGTTGTGTGATGCCTAGAAGACAGTTTTGAAAATTAACATTTAAATAAAACCAGCGCTAATGAATAGTCAATTAGAAAAGATTCATTGATTATTTGTTTTCGTATATGGTACCATGTTTCTCCAACAATACAGCCTCCACCAATAGGAAGGCCCAGCATGATTTCTAGGCATGAGGTGAAATTAAGCCCCACCCCCCAAAATTTAGGCCTATTTAATCCATGCATTTCCCCACCATTTCTCACATCGTTCATTAGAACTACACGAGATGAAGAGAAATGGGGGAGGAAGGGCAGGGGTGGGTGGGGAGAAAACTGCCTTTAGGAGTGCCCTGCAGGTAGACTAGAATACCCGGATCTACCTATAGAACATCAGCCGATAGAAGCTCCCTGAAGGCAGAGTCCCCAGCCGCTTCGGGGCGAGTCATGGCTGCCCATGTCCCCTCGCCATTAGGCAGTGTCTTTCAAGCTATGGAAGCTCCCCAAGGGCAGTCACCAGCCACTTCGATTGGCCGATAGAAGTGGCCTCGCGGTGAGGGGAATGTGTGTGTGCGCTCGCCCCGAGGCCGCTTCTACCAGCCAATCAAAGTGGCTGGTGACTGCCCTTGGGGAGCTTCCATCACCCGAAAGACACTGCCTAATGGCGAGGGGACATGGGCAGCCACGACTCGCCCCGAAGCGGCTGGGGACTCTGCCTTCGGGGAGCTTTCATCGGCCGATAGAAACGGGCTCGTGGAGAGGTACGTGCATATGGGCTGCTCTAGGTGGGGGAGGAAATTAAGTCACCCCCAAAAAGACAGCCTAACCATTTTTTGGGGGGTCAAAAAAAAATAAGGCCCAGCCTTATTTTGTGAGAAACACAGTAATCACAGCCAAATTGTTATATGCATAAAGATAAAAGAATATAGAAATATCTACAATAAAAATGGATTATGAAGATGGTAGAACTTGCAGAAATGGTTTATTTGGCTTCTGATTGGGGAAGGAACAACTACTTTTATGAAATACTGGAAACCCTTTATAGAATTTTTGGTGTAAATGGATAAAAAATGAACTGATGATTTCTATATTTACTGTGTAATAAGGGTTCAACAAATGGAGAAGGGAAACATAATTTAGAAGGGACAAAACGGTTTTAAGAATGTCTATTACTGTTGTAAAGAATATTGGAAGATGCTTCCTTAATTTTTTTGTTTTATTTATCTTTGCTTTCTACTATTTTTGACACTTTTTTTCTTTTTCTTGCTTGCTTCTATATTTTTGTGTTTATCTTTTAAATTTGGAAACTCACACACATAGATAGATAGATAGATAGATAGATAGATAGATAGATGTGTTTTTTTTTACAAAATGAAAAGATAAACCCAAAATATAGAAGCAAGAAAAAGAAGTATCTCAACAGGAATAAAAAAAAATCATTTTTTATAGATCCAAGGCAAATACCTGTTTCTAGACAACTGACCAAGATATTCTGACCTTAGAAATATTAAACATCAGTGCTAGCAGTGATGATGGTAGACATCGGAGACAAAGATCTTAAGAAATGATGGTAGGAATTAAGTAACATACAATTTACCAATGAGAAAATCTAGAAGTGGGGAAAGAAGATTCCAGAACAAGTGTCATGTTCAAAATAAAGAGCTCGACTGCCTTTGATAAAATTCCCATAATGGATTCCCATAATGGAACAGGACAAATGGCTCAAGAGTATATCCTAATGGATTCTGTAATTCCCAGAGAGATTTTTATTGAATTAGATCTGTTGAAATCTTTATGTTAACTGAGGGGAGCTTAGCAGCATTAGCCTAAATAATGATAGATAATGCTTCTTGGTGGATGTTATTGCATACTGAATGGGGTGTCTGTGTTTTCTGAATATCAGAGAGTTTCTCCACTCAGAGATTAATTGGGGCCAAGATGAGTTCTTCCTGGCTTTCTAATACATTTTCTTCTGAGAGGAAACATCTGCTAAAGCATTTCTTTTTCTTTGAGAGGTGCTGAACAGTCCTTTTGTAATAAATACACTTTCCATATGATTTTGATTTAAATACAAAAAAATGATAGTTTTGCAGCCAAAACACTTTCTCACGTGTGTGTTTATATATATTTTTAAAACCTATCATGCAAGGTCAAACAACAAGACATTGTGGAATCCCTTGAATTATGTGAGAGGTTGAATTATAATTTTGGAAAACAGGACAAATGGAAACAGTTTAAAACACATTTTATCACGCTGCACTAGGTGTGTACAGATGTGCTTTGAAAATATGCTTTAGTTTTTAAGACATGCCTCAACATTCTAAGGCTATAAAGAAATGCTAAAGTATGTAGTTAGTCAATGGCACATAATATTACCTACTCCATCAAAAGCAGTTTTAATTAGGTTGGATAACTGCCTGATTCATAAGAATCTTCTGTTTCAAAGGCTTATCAGTTCAATCAGCTCTATAGATAAGAACCATAAGGAGGGAAAATAGGACCTTAAACGTTTATCCATTAAAATTTAAATAGATAGATAGCAATTTTCTCCAAGTGTGCAAGTTGCCAGGCTAGAGGAGACATCCCCACTAGGACAAGAAGCAATGTGTATCTTATTTACCTCTCTCTACTCTTTAATTAAATATCAGTGATTGCAACTAAACTATTCCTGGTCACGATATTTTATTAATCCATTTAGAGCAGGGGTGTCAAACTGGAGGCTCGTCTCCGTTCCTTGCGCCCACTCCTCCAGATCTAACAGGTGTGGCTTGGTGGGCATAGCAGGGGAAGGATACAGTAAAATCCCCATTCCTTTCCCACCCCACTAACCTGCTTTCCAGCTCTGTTCTTTTGTGCAGGGCAACCAAAGAAGACCCAGCCAATCAGCTGGGACTCAGGAGGCAGAGAATCAATGGGGGCAGGGCCAGTCAGAGGTGGTATTTTCCAGTTCTCTGAACTACTCAAAATTTCTGCTACCGGTTCTCCAGAACTGGTCAGAACCTGCTAAATGCCACCTCTGATTGGTTAATCTTCTTAATCATTCATTGGAAATGGTATACAGGTAGTCCTTGACTTACAACCATTTATTTAATGATCTTTCAAAGTTACAAAGTGATTAATGATCAGTCCTTGCACTTATGACTGTCAGAACATCCTTCCAGTCACACAAACAAAATATGGCTACCGTATAGCTTGCATACATTTACAATGATAGCAACATCCTAGGGCCATGATGGTGAACCTATGGCACTCGTGCCACAAGTGGCACGCAGATCCATTTGTGCTGGCACGCGAGCCACAGGCAAACTTACCTCACTGCACATGCATGCGCCTCACAGCTGATTTTTTTTTCCCCGGTTGGTTTGAAGCCTTTTTCGGCCTTGCAGAGGCTTGGAAAAAACCTCTGCAAAGCTTTTCAGGACAAATTATAGGCCCATTCCTCACTTCCTGTAATACCGGAAATGATGAAACGGGCCTATAATTCGATCTGAAAAGCCTCTGGGAGGCCGAAAAAGGCCTCAAACCAGCAGAAAAATCAACTGTACAGTGCAGTGCAGGTAAGGGGGTGGCAGGGGGGAATTGCACGCACATGCACAGGAGCTTGGGGAGGGGCACGCGCATTGCATTTTGGGTGCTGGCACGTGAGTGCATGCATGCTGGCGTGCGTGCAATTTTTGGCACAAGAGCCCAAAAAGGTTAGCCACCACTGTCCTAGGGTCATGTGATCACCATTTGCAACCTTCTCAGCCAACTTCGGAGAAGCCAAGTCAATGGAGGAAGCCAGCTTCCCTTAATTACTGTGGGATTCACTTAACAACTGCAGTGATTTGTTTAGCTGTGGCAAAAAGGATAATAAAACTGGACACCACTCACTAACAGCCGCCTTGCTTAGTTATGGAAATTCTCATCCAGACTGTGGTCGTAAGTCAAGGATTATTTGCAGGTGGATATTTAGAGAGTCACAGTTAGCCCAAGGCCATCTGAGGATAAATATGAATAAGGCACTTTGCAACTCATGCCCTCTCTCTCTCTCTCTCTCTCTCTCTCCACTCCCTCATATATCTTTGCATTTTTTCCTAGTTTTTTTTTTTTTCTGGAGATCTGAAACAGATTGAGAGCCATACTAGGGATTTTTGTTTATTTATTTGAACTTTCATTTCAACTTCTTTAAAAACAAAACAAAACAAAACATGCTTGCTTAATGAAAAGGCCATGAGTCAAGCCAAGCTAACATGCAGAAACAGCACATAGATAATTTCCCTCTCCTAATCCAGCATTTTTGGTTGAATGTGAGTGACTTTAGCTCCGCTCACCACAAACAAGCCTTTAGGGTATATATAATACTTATTTGGCAGTAGCCAAACTGTCTTGAACCCAGTTGAATTCTAATCGTCCTTTAGGCCTGTTGTTTTAGTTATTTTTAAACTAATACAAGCAATGGGGAGTTGATATGTACTGAGTATTCCAAGTCCAACTACACTAATTGAGGAGATGTTTCCAAAAGTCAGAGACAATGTGACAAGAGGGAAGAGTACTACCAAAAGAGGTCCCCTTTGTGAGCTATTCTGGTTAAGTGTTTGATTTACTACCTCTTGTCTTTCTCTTTCTTTCCATTCCTCTTTTTGTTGTCTTTCCATGGCTTTGTACTTTCTGACACTTTCTGGGTGAGTGAGAAATTACTGTTTCTATTTACACCATTTAACCAGACAACATTTAACCAGAGTCTGCATTTTTGTACATTTATTATTCCATATCTTTCCCTCTGGAATGATGGACAACAGGTCTTAACTTTCTTTCTGGATGCTGTTGTATGTTTGATGACCCAAAGAAAGTTCAAGCCTGTTAATTGTACTGTTCTCAGGCTATACTTAATTAGCTTACTAATCAGATTGTCATGATGCATTTTGTTAAACATTTTGCTGACGCCAAGAAATAATAATGTACAGCTTTCTCACAATTTACTAAAGAAATTACCCAACAGGGGCATGCAGTGTTCACTGGTTTTGGAATGGAACTTCATTACATTTGGTTTCCATTCTAGACCATGCCAACCCCCCCCCCCCCACAAGACATGGTTCTGGAGGTATTTGTGGTGTTTCCAGAATCCAGTATCTCCCATTTAACAATTTCTGAATCTAGATATCTGCTGTGTATATATTTAAAAACTGGGACGTTACAAAATGTAGATCAAAAAATTGAAATATGCAACAGATTAGTAAGCTAGAATGATGCAAGGGCAGTGATGTGATTCGACTAGTGTAACAGCCGTTTTGGTGATCGTGTGGTTTGCATGTGCACGCGCATGCACACCATTTTTAAAAGCCCATCTTTAGCTATAATACTTACCTTCTACTCCAGCCCCAGTGAATAAAACAGCTGAGGTGTGGCAAAACTGCTTTGCCGTGTGAATCAGCTGTGCTCCAAAACAAGGAAATAAAGCACAGGAAAGAATAGGGGCGGGTGGGTGAGGCCAAATGATCACAGGAACTACCGGTTCACCTGAACCGGTCCGAACCAGTAGAATCCCACCCCTATGCAAGGGTATGGATGAAAGGGAACTGATGACTCCCCAAATTTGATATCTAACTTGAAGTGTAGTTATTGTACTTCTGACATCTCTTGAAGGCATGTTGACTGTTTTGGGTAAAAAAAAACTTATAAAAAGATTCTTGAAGCAACTTATTTTTAGGGCAGAGGTGGTATCCAGCAGGTTCTGACCAGTTCTGGAGAACCGGTAGCGGAAAGTTTGAGTAGTTCGGAGAACCGGCAAATATCACCTCTGACTGGAGATTTTACAGTATCCTTCCCCTGCCACACCCACCAAGTCATGCCCACAGAACCAATAGTAAAAAATTTTGAATCCCACCACTGTTTTAAGGGTCTGGTCTAATTTATAACCCTCTCCCAAAATCTGTTCTAATTTTCTTGTGGCTTTAATAGATCAGTCTAAGAGGGAGGGTGGATATACAGAAAATAATCCTCTCTCCAAAGAGCCACTGGTAATAATAGTTGCATTATCTTAGCTAAAACAGTCATTGATCATCTTAAAAGACAGAAGATTTTTTTAAAAAAATTGAGACGGCAAATATAAACCACAAAAAATAATGACTAGTGTGGGGTGGGGAAGGTATGCATGCTCAAATATGAGTTTTGGTTTTGGTTGCACCTGCCTGATGGTGTAAAACTATGTTAGGAACACATTATAGAACTTAACATACATTCCTTAATAACCACATATGATATACATACATATATGATATACGTGGAGAATGCAACACAGAAAATGAAATAAAAGCAAGAATGTGCACTCTCACATGCAGGGAATGTGGTTACAAAATAATGTACAACAATAGAACAAAATGCTTGGATGTATTTGTTGCTTTATGATGCAAATAGCAGAGGTATGAAATTAAGCTCAGTTTATGGGCATTCTTCATATATTGATTCTGATGTTGTTCAAGCAAATCCAGTATTTCATCTGATAATGAGAATTATTTAGTTTCTGCAGTAAACTGTTGTTCAAACATTAAACATTAGCTTTTTTGTAATATTAACTCATTGCTTCAAGAAATAACCAGATAAGATTAGGAGCACTCAGGAATAAGAAAGTTACCATGGTGTCCAGGACATTGACCTCTCAGAAAAGAAAAATGAGGCAACACCAAAGGATCCAAACCTCTGAGAGGAATGCAGAAAGATAGAACATAATAGATTTCTTTGCTGGGGACTTCTTAGGCAGATAAGTAGATTCAGTGCATATGTACAGGACAATTTTCTGGACAGATGTTTTCTTTAAGGGTTTTGGGAAAACATCTATGAATGGTAAACAAACATCCTGACAATATGTAGTTCTGAAAAGATGATGACAGCAAAATGATCTAGAACCTTTGCAGATGATTTAAAAGACCAGATTTGTTTTTCTTAGCTCAATTTATTTTTCCTAGACAAATCCCACACAATCTTCTTCTAATGGAAGAAGGAGGGACTTGCTGAAGTTTCATGGGTCATAGTGGGAGACTGCTATATTTAGATCTATTATCTTGCAACACAGCCTTTAAGATATATGCATATGATTTCAAAAGAGGCACGAACAATGGAGTATTTCTTTAGGGGAAGAGGATAGTTTATTAATATTATTTTTAAGGGAAGGATGAGAGATTCCATGAACAATGCAGAAGACAATTAGGTTTTTCAAATAAAATAAAAAAGCTAATTGTAATGTATATATGGATTTAGTATATATGAAAATACAGTAATATATGGATTTGGGAAATTACTCCAATAAAATGATATATGTTGGAATTGCCCTGTATGTAATCACTGAAGTCAGTCATTAAGTATATGTAGGAGGCAATCCATACATGTGAACTGATGCAGTGGCATACTAGGATCTGTAAATGGGGGCAACTCTTCCTTGTCTCATTAGCTAGGTAGACTTAAAAGACAAAAATGGACAAAACAATGATGGTTAACAAATTAAGAAATGATGATATCTGTTATATTCTGGGCATGGGTGCAAGGAACTGAGACGAGTCAGAGAATTAGTGAACTTCAACTCTTTATTAAGGATTAGGAACAGAGCGTAAAAACCCTTGGGCAGCAGCAGCTCTTTTATAGAGCTGGCTGCTGACCCGTTAACCAATGACCTGTGTCCAAATGCTTAACTTTTGCCCAATGGGAGATGTTCAACTAATAGCCAATCAGGCTGCTCCATACGGACCAATCCCTGTTCGCTATCCATGGGCCAATCAAAGGTGCAGGATTACAAGCCTGCTTATCATGTGGTTGATAAGTTTTATTAAATAGTTTTTATTAGTTCATAACAATATCCATGATAAAGAGAGAGAGAAAAAGGTACAGTTGGACGTGTTCATGTTCACCTGGGTTGCGACTTTCCTTGGGCAAATATCTAGCCATATGGAGGCCTACCCACCTTCCTTTCAAGCAGATCAAAATAGAATAAAAATTGATTAAAAAACACCTCTCCACTCTAGGTGAGTTCAAATCACCAAGACTACAAGGATTATATTCTGGGGTACTGAAGGAGCAGGAAAATATGATCTCAGACCATTAAACAAAATCTTTCTGACCTCTTGGAGCACGGGAGAGCAGCCAGAGAATTGGGAAAGAGCTGACATGATCCCATTGCTTCTTGTCAGATGCTTTGGAGCAGTGGTCGCCAACCAGTGGGCCAGGAACCACTGATAGTCCTCAAGAAAATTTTGGTAGTCCACAATGAAATGTCACCACCAAAGCACCCTCTAAAGCAATTAATCCAGGCTGCAGAGGAACACAAGGCTGCACTGCCCACATGGCCCACGGGAACACAAAGCTTGAGTTGCTTGCATTGCGAACAACATGAGGTAGTGAGGAGAGGGGGGAAAGGGCGGAGTGGGGGAACTTGCCCCACGTGCCTGGCCTGGCCACCGGGCTGCTTCTTTCTGCTTCTTTCTGCTTCTTTCTTCTTCTGCTTTTGGCTGCACACAAGGAAAGCAGCAAAAGTCTTTCTTTCTCTCCCCCAAACTCTGCCAGAAATGAGTCTTTGGGACCCTGCAAGGCATCCTGCTCCAAGAGGCTGCACCAGCGTGACAAGTCTCACAAAGACTCATTTCTGGCAGAGTTTGGGGGAGAGAAAGAAAGACTTCTGCTGCTTCTGCTGCTTTCCTTGCATGAAGCCAAACGTGTCTCTCTCTCTCTCCCCTTGAGAATAGAGCTGGAGATGGTATTCTGCAATCCCAAATAAAGAATAATCGATCAGTAGGAAAACAGGGTGCGGAATTTTCCTGCAGACTTTTTTTGGGGATTTTCCCAGGGCCTTTGGTCCGCAGGATTTAAAATTATGAGTTTGGTGGTCCCTGAGGTCCAAAAGGTTGGCGACCCCTGCTTTGGAGAATAAATCTATCCTTCCTTCCTATGATTATCCTTAAAGTACCAGGAGACACTTTATGCTAAGTCAAAGTAAGTGAGTTTGTGTATCACACTAAGCCAAAAACAAACAAAACATATGGCTTAGTGTAATATAGAAACCTAGATTAAGTACAACCTGATTGCTTTGTTTTTATTTTTATAAACTTCTTCACAAAAAGGGCAAGGGATGTCTTCTCCCTAAGTGGGCTCTGGAGACAGTATGTCACATGGCTAGATTTATACAACCTTTTGAACCACAAACTAGCCAATCATGTTTTAATTTTGTGTGGTTTAATAAAATTCAATTTTCTCTGTCAATATGAGACAGTGTGTTGATGGAACCCAGATGGCACTTTTAAAAAAACATTTCCCATCATGGTACCTTCTAGCTGTCCTATGATTATGCCACTAAATCCCAAACCCAGGATAACTATTAACCTAGGAGCAGAGTAATTTTGCCAATTGTAGCTTTGAAATAACAGGAGGGTACCAGCTTATTATGCACTTCAGTACGCTGGATGTTAAGATAAACAGTGCCCTACTGGTGAGTTTTCAGAGACATCAGATCAGATTAGCAGATTAGCAGAGTAGGAAGGGACCTTGTAGGTCATCTAGTCCAACCCTCCACCCAAGCAGACCCTACACCATTTCTGACAGATGGCAGTACAGTCTCTTCTTGAAAGCTTCAAGTGATGAAGTTTCCACAACTTCTCAAGGTAAGCTGTTCCATTGGTTGATTGCTCACACTGTCAGATTTTTTTTCCTTATTTCCAGGTTGAATCTCCTTGTTCAGTTTCCATCCATTATTCCTTACCTGGCCTTCAGGTGCTTTGGAAAATAGCTTGACCAACTCCTCTCTGTGGCAGCCCCTCAAATATTGGAACACTGCTATCATGTTTCCCCTGGTCCCAAATATCAGTTTGGCTGTGAACAGAATCCTAGTTCAGTAGAGCTAATCTCACAGATTTGTCTCAAAGGTTATATAGTTCTCTAGAATTTATCTATCTCAATTGTCTCCATATTTAACAGAGTTAAAAAACTAAATCATTAGCGGGGAAGATGACTTTTATTTTCTCCTGACTTTGTGATAAGAAGATCATGCAATGTCTTTTCTAGGTAGACCCTCAATTTTAAAGATGCATTATTTATATGTAAGGTACGATTAAACCAATTAGCAATTTCTCTTCTGATCTATGTTTATATTTATCTAATCTTGTTAAGTAGTAAAAGAAACAGATGTCAAAATATGAAAAGTATAGAGATCATAGTAATCAACTTAAAGCATCGCATCAGATTAATAGGCTATTCAAAAGACAAGTACAAAGGATTAGAATTTGGGGATATCCATCAAATCATCCTGACAGCAGCTTGCAAGATCTGGGTTTGTATAGTTAACAATACAATACTTGAAAAGGAAATGATAGAATTCAGAACGAAATAGATTCATTCTTTCTCTTGTCTCTTTTTCCTCCCCACCCTGCCTGTAAGCTATAACTGAGACATGATCTCAGCTATAGCTAACTGAAAAAGCAACTAGACTTGGCCAACAAGAATCTCACGTCTTGTTCCAAAAAGTCTTGAACTGGATAACTTAAAAAAAGCAGTTGCAAAATGGGTTTTCAGCATGCTTGGGCTGATGAGTGCAATATGGTAATGAAAACTGCTTCCCCAGGGCTTTCGTTCATGCTGCAGTATGAAAAAATGGAGTCAACTTTGGATCCATGACCTCTCGGGACAGGCCAATTCTCTATTATCTTGCTGTCCAGCCCCAGAGCAGAATTTGGATTAACCCATTTTTGAAACCTCTGCTGATGCTCCTTTCCTATCACTACCCCTACAAAAAAGCCTACCATCCTCATTATTAATATTCAGAAATTTCATGAAAATCTGGTGGTTTAGGAAGGCATTTCTAACAGAAGAATTGACGATGTACAGTATGTATCTAGGGTGTGTGTGTGGACATTGCTGATGATTCATGATTGTTATTACTATTGTTTTTTTATGAAATGTTTTTATTTATATATAGCACAGTTATTTATTTGGATTCTTTTGCAAGCTGCTTAAATTTGGCATGAATGGAGCAGGGTAGAGGGAGTTGTAAATAAATAAATAAGAACATAGCAACAAAGTGAAGGCAAAATCTGGAAGGAGACTATGGTGAGGATGAAGAGATTTCAAACTGTTTACTCTTCTGTCATGATTCGCTCCAAGTTGTGTATGTATGAATTTTGTTGAGACAGGGTGTGGAGATAAAGCGTTAATAAAAATAAAATTCTTAACAAATTCTTGGCTCTTGGCTGCAATGACAAATTAACCACAATTTTAAAAGGTTTGCCAACAATGGATTTAGTGTAATATTTAGCTTAATGGCTGGGCAGTCAAAAAGTGAACATGTTCTCTGTGATGTACACACTTTAGAAAATAGGACTCCATTTCTAATCCAATCTCAAATGTCATTATTAATGAATAACAATACAGAGCAAAGCAGTCTAGTTTGCAAACTTTAGGTCAGCATAAAAACTCTGAGACCAACATACTGGTATCTAAGCCTTTCCTTCTCATGCCTACCTATCATCTATCTATTTATTTATCTATCCTCTATATCAGGGGTCCCCAACCGCCGGTCCACGGACCGATACCGGTCCGCGGAACAACTCTTACCGGGCCGCTGGTTGCTGGGCGCCGCCATCTTTTGATGAAAAAGTGCTTCCGGTGAGCTTTCCTGGGTAGAAAGCTCACCGGAAGCACTTTTCATCAAAAAGATGGCGGCGCTAGCATCGTGAGCTTTTCCGGGTAGAAAGCCATTTCTACCCGAAAAGCTCACGAGGCGTAACACCGCATCATCTTTTTGCGAAAAAGTGTTTCCGGTGAGGTCACCGGAAGCACTTTTTCATCAAAAGATGGCGGCGCCAGTTGATGCCGGTGCGGGCGCGGCGCCCAGCTGATGCCGGTACCGGGCCGCGGCGTCAAAAAGGTTGGGGATCCCTGCTCTATGTAATTATAAAAGGGTAAAACCAGAGGTGGTATTCAGCCAGTTCTGACAGCTTCTGGAGAACTGGTAGCGGAAATTTTGAGTAGTTCGGAGAACTGGCAAATACCACCTCTGGTTGGCCCATCTATTCTCTGCCTCCTGAGTCCCAGCTGATTGGCTGGGTCTTCTTTTGTTGCCCTGCACAGGAGAATGGAGCTGGAAAGCAGGTTAGTGGGGTGGGGAGGGAATGGGATTTTACAGTATCCTTCCCCCAGGAGTGGAGAGGGAATGGGGATCTTACAGTATCCTTCCCCTGCCACACCCACCAATCCACATCATGCCCACCAAGACATGCCCACAGAGCCGGTAGTAAAAAATTTTTGAATATCACCACTGGTTAAAACCAAAAGCTATTAAGGGATAGAATTGTAATGGAATCCTTATTGGTGTTTTTCAAATAAAGCAGGCAGAATTGGCTTAGTGGGGTCTCAGGAAGCATTCACTTTAATGAGTCAAGCCCTTAAAGCACCACTTTTAAACTCTTGCAGAAGCTTAGATAAAAAGCTGTTTAGTTTAATGAATAACTGAGAGGTGCTGTTCTTGCACAGGTTCTGATCCAGTTGTTCAAATCATTTTTGGAAGGTGCCTAGCCTTGGTAAATTGATATAGTTGCAAGGCATGGAGGATACAGGTGTATATTGAATAAGTTTCAAAAGATATAGTATAATAAATAAAAAATATTTATACATTTATTTCCCTGAACTCTGCTGAACATGTTACCTACCTTGGTAATGAAATGTTCTGAAACCAACCCACAAGCTTGGAAAATGAACCTTTACCGTCAGATAAAAATAATCCCAACTACTCTCTAAGAGACACAGAAAAATAGAAAAGGTATGATTAATTTTAGTTATTTTACAATTCTGGATTAGCAACTTCGACATTTGATTAAGTCTCTCCATCATTAGTTCCTTTTCCCTTAGCTTTAATGTTGTTCTAAATGAATATCTAAAACTTTAGAATAAAGCAAAATACTGCACAAAAACTTTTAGTGTACCTATTTGTACACAAATATGGAGAAACTGGCTCATTGGTTGGAATATGTCATTTTTATTTCTTATCATTGTCATGGCCATATATCTGCCTAAGAGCTTTAACATAAGCCAGGCACATTCATATCGTGCCAAAACTCTGTTTTTCTGAGTTGTTCACCAATGAAATGACTTCTTTTCCACTGCCAAAAATAAATCTGCCTTTTGTTCATTTTCTTCTGAATATCTGATTGGGACTCTGAAAGAGAGCTCATGTTTTCTTCAGCTACTTTTTTTTGTTTTTGCCATATCTAAAGGCCAACATATGCTACCTTCGTGCATTCAGAAACTCTCTGTGTTTGTGTGTTACTTTTCCTATTAAGGTGAATAACTTTACCCATACTGGAAGAGCTTTCCAGAAACGATGTGTGATGACAATGTCAAGAGGCTAGGCTACTTCTTCATCATTTTTGTTTATCTGTGCAAAACTGATTTTCTTAATCCCTCTATGCCACGGGTGTCAAATTCGCAGCGTCACGTTGCCGTCACATGACGTATCGCAACATTTTTTTCCCTTCACGGAGTTGGGGAGGACACGGCCTGCTGTGATGCATCTGGCCCACGGGCCCTCAGTTTGACATCCCTGCTCTCTGCTCAGAACTGGATTTAATGAATGTAAGAACAAATGTAACACTCTAATTTAGTTTACTTTATTATCATTGCACTTCATACAATGAAATCAAACACCATCTTCAGTGCACATCATGACCATGACCATGAAAATAAACACAAACACACATCCTTCACCCTTCACACATTGAACCAGAAACCCCCGACACCACACCAACACTGCACTATACAGCAGAATTCAAAAGAGCTACTACCCTGGGAAGCTGTTTTTCAGCCTACTTGTCCTTGTTTTTATTATCCTGTACTGTCCACCAGATGGTAATAGTTCAAAAAAAGGGTTCCCAGGATGAGATGGATCTTTGAGAATGTTTGGAACTTTCTTAAGACAGCGGGAGCTATAAAGCTCTTCCAAAGAGGGGAGAGGGCAACCAATGATCTTCTGGGCAATGACATTAACCCTCTGGAGTGCTTTCCTATCTGCCATTGTGCAATTGGCAAACCATACAGAGGTGCAGTATGTTAAAATGCTCTCTATGGTGCAACAGTAGAAGGTCACCTGCAGTTTTTCATTCAGTTGTTGTTTTCTGAGAAGTCTCAGGTAGTATAATCTCTGTTGGCCCTTTTGACCAGGGCTGCAATGTGAGCACCCCAGGTCAGGTCCTCTTTTAGGGTAACACCCAGAAACTTAAAACTGGCTACTTGCTCCACTCGATCTCCATTGATAAGCAAGGGCTGGATGTCTGATCTGTTCCTTCTATAATCCACTATAAGCTCCTTGGTCTTATTGGTGTTGAAGACCAAGTTACTGTCTCCACACTATGAAAGCAACCGGTCCACCTCATCTCGGTAGGCAGACTCATCCCCCCCGGAGATAAGTCCCACCACTGTTGTATCATCTGCAAATTTAGCAATAGTATTACTAGCATGAAGAAAGTCTAGTTTAAAGTGCTTCTTATTTTAGAGAGACTCACTATGAATAGGAATATAACTGATTCTAGAATGTCCAAATGCAAAGCAAGGAAGATGCGTTTACAGCACCAATGGACAAATAGGATGACTCAGTACATGAGCAGAGACAGATTTGCAATGTCATTCATTCTAGGCCATGAGTGTCAAACTCGATCACATTGAGGGCCACATCAGGATTGTGTTTGACCTCGGGGGGCTGGGGGGGCATAGCCAGCTCGATGTCACTTATCGAGGCTCCATTTTCAGCCTGGACGGCCTCCTGAAACCCTTTGCCAGTGAAAACAGAGCTCAGGGAGGCAGCGTGAGGCCTGCCCAGGCTTCATTTTCACTATCAGAGGCACTGAGGGCTGGTCCTTCGCTGTTGCCAGGGTAGGCCCACAAGCCAGATCTAAGCACCCTATGGGTCGCATCAGGCTCACGGCCTTGAGTTTGACAGCCCTGTTCTAGGCCATTTGCATCCACTCCATCTAGAGTTTGATTTTCACTTACAGTACCTAAGAAAGCTTAAGGAGCCAGTGTAGTGTAATGGAAAAGGCTTCTGACTAGAAACTGGGAGACAATGACTTCATTTACAAAGCTGGCTGTGTGACCTTGGGCCAGTCACTCTCTATCAGCTCAAGCTCAGGCAATGGCAAGCTATTTCTGCAAAATGTTGCCAAGAAAACTGCAGGAACTTGTCCAGACAGTTGCCAGGAGTCAAACATTTGACTCAAGGTCACACACACAAAAAATTGTGGACCATTAATCCAGCTGTTTTAGGTAAGAGTGTTTTGTACTGTAGTATCACTGAGGCATTTTAAACACTATCCTTCTAAAGAACCATGAATCTTTTATTAGTCATCCAAAGCAAGGATAATTCTATTGCTTAAATTTTCATTGCAATGCAAAATTCAGGCAATTATATTCAAACAGGGAAAATTGAAATCATTCAAGCTGGGTCCTAACATTCCTATGGATTAACTATTGAAGGATTGCCAAAACATTCATGAAGATGACTACATCTGAATCTGGAAGAAGGACCAATATTCTTCATACTCCCAGTGAATTGTTGTGGTGCGCCAGCAGCTGGTGCAGATGGCAGTGGAATTGGACAGTGGGGAAGAATGGGGACCGTCAGGGAGTCTGGAGAGGACTCGGATGAAGGTCCTGCATCTGATGCAGAGATGGGGCCAGGACATCTAGGAATGGGGTGCTGCCTCCAGAGCCTCCAGAGTCTGGCAGCAGCGAGGCAGAGGAACCAGGGGAGCCTGTTCTTAGTGCGCGTGTGCGCAGAGCTGCTAGAAGGCAAGAGCAGCTGAAACAAAAGGGGTGACTCGGAGTAAGGCTGGGAGATGATTGCCTCTCCCATCAGGTATAAAGGACAGGCAAAAATGATGAAACTTTTGCAGGAAACAAAGTAGTTTGTTTGGTTCAGATTCATTCTTGAAGCTATTTGTACTTCGGTTGGTTTTTTTTCTAGTTCATTTGATACTTCTACTGTTGGCAGCACTTCACAGAAAAGAAAAGTGGGTGCTTATCTCAAGGGACTGTTTGAGATTAATTCTGGATGGGAATGAAAACAATTCCCAGCATTGCAATAAAATAAGTCCTGTTTTTAAAATAAGTGTGTACTTAGTTACGGTCTAGGAAGTCTTGGTCAGAACATGAATTCTACATCTTAATATTTCAAGCATAAAAGCTTAGGTGCATTTTGTTCTATCGCCAAAACAAAGTAGACTCGAGACCGGAGTTGAGTTCAGCTCTTTATTTAACTGTCAGTAACTTCAACTAAACTCGAGCCGCGGCAGCCTCTTTTATAGCGGTTGCTCACGGCTCGCAACCAATGGCATCATTTTAAACCTCCCGCCGTTTGGGCGGCCAATCATATTTCGTTGTTAACCACCAATCGCTAGGCGGTAGTGATTGACCAATCGGAACGTAGTATTACGAGTCTGCAAATGTCTATATACCCCTCCCCTCTTGGTATGGTCCAACCTTACGTGACATAGTCACACAAGTAGGTGGGGCTTTTGTGGGTCCTACTTGACCTGCGCAGCTCAGTCTCTGTGGTGTCTTCACTTGGTTCGGACGGGATCGATGTTTCTCCTGTCCTTCTCTCTGGAACCTCCTGGAAGGGTGAGCCAGTCATGCCGCTCCCGCCGTGCTTTGTTAGGTAGGTTGAGCGGCCGTTGTCGCTCCCTTCTGGCATACTCAGGCAGGTAGAGTCGGCTCGGCTGCTTCTTCCCTGGTTCTCCTCCAGCTCTCTTCTTTCAAACTCGCCTATTGGTAAGTAGTTTTTATTTGTTCTTGGGCTTTCTGTTGCTGGTTGGTGGCCTGTTTTTAATTGTGTTAAAAGAGGGTCTTCCTTTTCTTTATTATTTAAGGGTCCCCCCCCTTTGGTTTTATTATTACTTATTGGCTGTTTTGTATAAGTTTGTTCTATGTTTTGGGGTGTGTCGGTGTTGCGTTCGAGGTATCGAGATCGTAGTTGGTCTATGTGCCTTTTCCAGGTTCTGCCGTCCGTCATTTCTAATCGGTACAACCGGGGGCCTGTTATTTGTGTTATTGTGGCCGGTAACCACAATGGGTCTCCAGTAAGATTTTTCGCGTATACCAGGTCACCTGGTATAAACGTGCGGTACTTACTGGAGGAGTCTGGTGGCTTCTTGGGGTTGTAGGTGGGGTGTAGTCTGTCCAAATATGTGCGCAATTTTCTGCCCGTTAAAAGTTCAGCTGGGCTCTTGTTTGTTGATGTGCACGGCGTTATATGTTGAATTGTAAGCATTGTATTTATTTTGTCTTGCATGTCGCCCCCTTCAAGTTTATCTAATGCTTCTTTTGTGTATCAAACCATGCGTTCCACCCGCCCGTTCGCCGCCGGATGAGCTGGCGCTGTCAGGGCATGTCGTATGCCTTATTCTGCAAGGAATTGTTCAAAAGCTAAAGCTGTGAACTGTGGGCCATTGTCCGAGACTAACACATCTGGTAATCCATGAGTGGCAAAAAGTTTCTTTAGTTGTTTAGTGACGGCTTCAGTCGTTGTTGAACTCATGATGCTGACCTCCAACCAGTTCGAGTAGGCATCGACGATGATTAGAAATGTATATCCCTTTGTGGGTCCAGCAAAGTCTATGTGGATCCTTGACCAGGGGCCTCTGGGTGTCTCCCAGTCAAGGACCGGTGCTAAAGGGGGGGTAGGTCTGGACGACTGACATTTATTACATGTTCTTACCCAGGTTTCAATGTCTTTGTCTATTCCTGGCCACCAGACGTAGCTTCTGGCCAGGGACTTCATTTTTACCATGCCCGGGTGTCCCTCATGTAACATGTTCAGCACGTCTTCTTGTAGTTTTCTTGGAACAACAACCCTATCCCCCCACAATATGCATCCTTTTTCAATTGACAGTTCAGTTTGCCGGGTTTTGAATGGTTTAAAGGTCTCATTTTTGTCATTTTCCCCTCCCCACCCAGTTCAGGAGTCGGGCCATTAGTGCATCTTTTGCGGTTTCCCTTGCGATGTCCGATGTGGTGATGGGCAGGTTCGATATTGTTTCAATTTGCAGGGTGTGTGTGGTGGGAGCTGGGTCATCGTTGTGGTCTGGTAGGGGTGAACGGCTCAATGCGTCGGCGTCGGGTATGGCTTTTCCTGGTCGATAGACGAGCTTGTAATTGTAGGCTGCCAGAAATTCCGACCATCTTGTCATCCTTGGAGACAGGATGTTGGGGGTGTCCCTGTCTCCTGCCAGGATTCCTAGCAGTGGCTTATGGTCGGTAATTAAGGAAAATGTCCTACCATAAAGGTATTCGTGAAAACATTTTATCCCCGAGATAGCGGCCAAGGCTTCTCTGTCCAGTTGGCTGTAGTTTCTTTCAGCTTTTGACAGCGTTTTGGACTAAAAAGCGATCGGTGCCTCTCTGCCATCAGGTAGTGTGTGGCTAAGTATTGCGCCTACGCTGAATGTTGAAGCGTCGCAGGTGACAGTCAATGGTAGCGTGTCGCTGTATTGGATTAATACAGATTTGGATGTTATTAAGTCCTTAATTCTTTGGAATGCAGCTTCTTCTTGTCGGCCCCATTTCCAGATGGCTTTTTTATCGAATAGTCTATGCAGTGGTTCCGCTATTGTTGCCTTCTGCGGCAAAAAGACATTATAAAAATTAATGAGTCCCAAGAATGCCTGCAAGTCTGTTTTGTTTTTGGGTCTGGGTGCTTCTTTTATCGCTCGTATTTTTTTTTTCAGTGGGGTGGATTCCTGCTTCATCAATAAGATATCCTAGGAACTCGACCTGATTTGTGGCAAGTTGGCATTTTTCTTTTTTGACCTTGAGTCCTGCTTCTCTAAACTTTTACAAGACTGCCCTTAGCCGGTCCTTTAGTTGTTTTTTATTTCCGGCGGATATCAATACATCATCAAAATAGGGAACCACCCCTTTTAGTCCATGGAGAAGGCATTCCATTAGGCTTTGGAAAATGCCAGGGGGCACACTGACACCAAATTGCAATCTGTTGCATTTAAAAGCCCCCCTATGTGTTACAATAGTTTGTGCCTCTGCCGTCTCGGAATCAACCGGCAATTGTTGATATGCCTGTGTGAGATCGAGCTTTGCAAAAACTTTTCCTCCCCCCAACGAGTGCAAGAGGTGCTGGACTACTGGAACGGGGTATGCACTTTGCTGTAATGCGTGGTTCAGGGTGGCCTTATAGTCACCACAGATGCGCACGGACCCATCTGGTTTCACGGGAGTCACAATCAGGGTTTCCCATCTTGCATGGTCGATTGGCTCCAGCACCCCTTGTGCGATGAGTTTGTTTAGCTGCTCATCGATTTTTGGCTTTAACGCAAAGGGGACGCATCTGGCCTTTAGCCGGATGGGAGCTATGTTCGGGTTTAAGCTAAATGAGTAAGGGTCCCACGGTACTTGCCTAGCATCCCATCGAATATGTATTGGAACTCCTTAATCTGGCTTTCTTCCCAGTCTGTCTCAGTGACGCTGTTGATTCCTGTCACTTTGATCCCCAAAGGTGCAAACCATTCTAAACCAAGCAGGCTGGGGCGGTCTCGGTCAACGATGGTCAATGGAAGAATTTCAGTGTGTTTCTTGAATTTTACCTTGAAATGTCCCAATCCAACTACCGGAATCATGTTTCCTTGGTAGTCTTTTAACATCAGGCTTTGCTCTTTGAGTTCTTTTCGTCATATGTCTGGTATCAAGCTTTTTATTGTGTTCCATGAATATGAGCCGGAGTCCACTTCCATTTCGCATGGCTCTCCCTCTATTTTGACATTTATTCGAACCTTCTTAGCATCAGTTGCTCTGGCATTCCCAAAGATAATTGTCTGGTGTGTTTCTTCCTTCTCGTTGAGTCGTTGACTTCTACTTTCCCAGCTCCAATGACTTCCGGTTTGCTTCTCCTTAGTTCTGGGGTGGGGGGGGTACTGCCTCGTCTTTTGGGACTATAGCTCTTTTTGTTTCGGCAGACCCTTGCAATGTGCCCCCGTTTTTCGCAGTGTCTACAGATGGCATCCAAAAAACGGCACTCAGCATCCGGCACACTGAAATTCAGGTTTCCTTGCTCTTTTTTCTCGCCGGTTCCGTTCTGACTGGAGCCTATTTACCTCTTCGTCTTCTTCCTCAGAGTCGGTTGATGACTCGATGTCTTCATGGTGGGTGGTTGCGGTAGTGTGTTTCTGGGTACCTTCTGCTTTCTTTTCTCTGCTCTGGTTTGGGCTGTTGGCCATATTCATTTGCTTCATTTTCGCCGCAGATTTTTTTGCTGCCTCAGCTGCGGTTGCCTCAGCGAAGGCTTCATTTACGGTGATGTTGGGTCGATTTAGTAGTTTGCTCTGCAGGGTAGTGTCTCTCAATCCGAGGACCACGCGATCTCTCATGGCTTCGTCCATGTTGAGGAATTCGCATGCTCCACCAATGTCCCTTAGTGCTGCTACGAAATCCCCAATACTCTCGCCTTCTCGTTGATTCCGTTTATAAAATTCATGTCTTCGAATGAGGTTGGACACAATGGGCGCGTAATGGGCTCTCAGCATCCGGTTCAGATCCGGCCATGCCATCTGTTTGACATCGTGCGGTCTCGCCAATGCTTTCGCCATCTTAAAAATGGTCGGTCCGCAATGCGTCAGGAATACGGCTCTCTTCCTCTGGTCAGTGATTCCTTGTAGTTCGTTGCTTTCCAGGAACATCAGGAACCTGTCAATATATGATTCCCAGTCTTCTTCGGCTGGGTTAAACGGTGTGGGTGGCGAGTTGTTGCCGGCCATCTTGTTGATTTCTCAGCTTTCGTTGCCACGTGCTTACGGTCTTTGTCCCCTCGATCTCACCTTCGTTGCCAGTGTTCTATCGCCAGAACAAAGTAGACTCGAGACCAGAGTTGAGTTCAGCTCTTTATTTAACTGTCAGTAACTTCAACTAAACTCGAGCCGCGGCAGCCTCTTTTATAGCGGCTGCTCGCGGCTCGCAACCAATGGCATCATTTTAAACCTCCTGCTGTTTAGGTGGCCAATCATATTCCATTGTTAACCACCAATCGCTAGGCGGTAGCGATTGACCAATCAGAACGTAGTATTATGAGTATGCAAATGTCTATATACAACACATTTTGCAGAAGCAAACTTATGGTGAGGCAGAGTGAACAGAACTGGGCACGATGGCTTCTGCCTTTCACCCCAATCCTAAACTGGTGTTCTTAGGTCAGCAGAGAAGGATTTCCTGTTACCATCTTGTCTTAACTTTTGCCTCAGATGACAAAAAGTCTTGAGCAATCCTTGGTCATAGTCTATAATTATGTCTGCCTTGAGTAGACAGAATGTTTAGAGGGTTATATACTCCAAATCCTTCTCTGTAGGATCTTGAGTGAATTCTGGGAATATAGAACTCTACGTTATTAGTGGTACCAGTACCTGTAATAACTATAGTAGAAGGGAGAAATAATGCATTTAATTATTACACTTCTGCAGACCTAATTTCTGTATACACAAAATCTACCTTATATACTATATATATATATATATACTGTATATTTTAGGAAGAAAACATGAGAGTTGTAAAACAGGGGTACCTAATCCTTGGTCCGTGGACCGGTACTGATCCATGGCCAGTTAGGAACTGAGTTGCACAAGCGGGTGAAGCTTCATCTGCACATGTGCAGGGTATAGGTGGATGTGTTTGGTCTTAGAGAAAAAGACATAAAGGCCAATCATTATAGCCGAATCTCAATATTTCTGCCAGGGTTGAAAGTCCCTTGGCAAAATGCGGTTCCTAGAGAAGAACTTCTTGGGAAATTTAAGATGTTGAGAAGAGCTGTAATTATTTTCTCCATAGTGTGCCCAAACTTTTCTCTTAAGCTTTTTTTTTAAAGACATAAATATATTGATATGTTTGTATTACTGACTAGTAAGACAAGAAGAATAAATGGTGGAACAGATATAATCACATGACCCTACAAGGTTTTGGGACTCTGGTTCTCCACCAGTAGGCAGCCATCAGAACCAAAATCAATATTCATTTGTTCTTTTTCTTTTCCTTCTTAATCCAGAAAGATCACTCCAGATAATTTTCTGACTAGATTGGAGCCTTTGTTATAATTAACATCAGATTTTCTAGAGTTACTACAGTTAGTATACAACTCTTTCTTGCAGGCAAATATTCGGAAGAATGTTTCTTGATTGTTTACATTTAACTGATGACAGTCTCACTGAAATCTTTTCTGAAAAGGCTGAAATGTCCATAATATTCCCATAGTTTTTCAAGTAACACAATACCTTAGGTGTTGTGCCCCAAGCAAAATCTTAATATAGCATCTGCTTCACAAGCATCAAAAAGAAAGAAAATGCAATACATTTTTAGCAACTTTAAAAAAAAAATCAACATGCAACAGATGTGGCTAAACTGCTCCATTCAATATGAAGCTTGGTTTCATTTTATGTTATATGATTTTGAAAACTTGATAACCAGCCAATAAAGGAACAGTTTGTCTCTGATGTCACCACTTTGGAACATTACAATATGAATCATATATTAGAAACATATTGTGCTTTTATTCAGTCATCTGACACTTTAGAATGCTATCAACATGAACATTTATAATGCCTTTACTTATGCAACAGCTATATTCATAAGAACCAGTGTGACTCCAACTTGAGAGATTAGGATTTCCATTTCTTATGAGGACTTCCAAACTTTATTGTATAGGCTGTTTATGTGATATTCTTATCCCATTAATGTGTGTTTGATGACACAAAATAGGTGAAATAAATGTTTCTTTTTGTGTGCGTGTAAAAATTTTAGTTTATTCAAAGAAGGTTAAAATACAAAACACCAAAATATTTGAAAAGGACAAAAGAATAAAAACAAAGAAAAATGTTTCTTGAGTAGAAAGATGAGGAACAATAGCAGACTGCAATGCTAACTCATATTACAGTTGTGATAAACATGCTTCCAGGAGGTTAAATCCCATTGAATTCAGAGATAATTTATTCTGAAGAAAGATGCCAGAGTTTGTTCTCAGTCAGAAATGTACAACCCAGTGCTCCACAGTAAAATACCACAAGAAAACATAAACATAAAATGCCAACATGCTTGGAAATAAATATTGTATAGAGATGTATATAGAAGAGATGAACATCTCCAATAAAAATGGGATCTAATGCAGACAGGGCCTATTTGTAACATATACTCCCAAACGAAGCACAGATTCTTCCAAAGAGACCTCTTTTGCTAATTTTGTTCTATGATATGCTAGTAAAGTAATTTAGATTTTCTTTACATGTCACATTTTATGATCCTGTGTTTGGCAGCAGTTCTAGGAAGATGGAATGGGAAATTCTCTTCAGTCAGCCATGTGTGTTCACTGGAAATGTTCCAATAAGTGCCTAAATCATCACACAGGGGGATTGAGAAGGATTGTTCTCCTTCTCTAGCCATGTTTTTTTATTATTATTGGTGACTGTTCAGAATACTTGAGAGGAATTGCCTCATTCAGATGTGTTTATTTAACTGCAGTAAGGGTACATATTTACTGAAGACATTAAAGATATGTAGTCAAGGTATTAAGATCTAGAATTTGTGGAACACACGTGAACAAATCTCCATTATTTCTTTATTTATGTCTCTCCAATTTTCATACCAGTTTCCAAAATCATTGTATTGTTTGGGGGTAGGAAACAATGTTTAGATTTAGAGATTATTAACTGAAAAGCATAAAATGTAGATTAAGATAATCCAAGATTAATTAACAAGAAACATTTCTTATATTTTTTTAAATGTGGAGATTAGATACCTTTTAATAAAAATGGAACGATACCCCCCAAATTTATAAGAGAGTTAATAATACCAAAATGACAATATTTTTAGAAATTAAGTTTGTGGGACAAGTTTAGGGGACAGTTCATTAGGGGACTGAAAAGCAATGTTTTAGGAAAGCTATGAATATGCTCTCATTTTTCAATGATATCATTTCTTTTTGGAAACTCACACAATGCCACGTGGTACCATATGCTGCAGTAAGGTCAATGAACACAGCTGTGATTTTTAAGCCTTGCTGGAAAACAGCCTTGATATATCCTGTTAGGCTCAGCACCTGATCAACACAATTGCGATTATGACGAAAGCCAGCTTGTTCCACGGGCAGAAATGTACCTATTGTGGGACCAATTCTGTTAGAGAATTGTTTCAAGTTTCTCCAGAAATTTGTAACAAGAACTCAGAAGGGCAATGGGGCAGTAGCTTTCTACTCTGTCTTGTGGTTTGCCAGTTTTCAGAAGCGATATTACTTTGGCTTTTTTGAATTCCGGTGGGAAGCGTCCACTAGAAGGTATGTTTGAAAAGAATTTGCAGATCCAATTCCTTGTTAGTCTCCAACAGGTTAGCCTTGTTAGTCAGCTTGTTATTTGGGCTGGATGGGAAAACAGGTAGGTCTTCCTGCAACACTGACAATCACACCTGTCCTATAGGCTACCTGTTGATATAGTAATAAAAATGGCTAGTTATTTTATTTCTGATTATTTGTAATAATAAGAAGGAAAGTGTATTAATGGTATGTAGCTATGTTGGGGGATGGGAGGAAAGAGCAATAGACTGGGCTAGCAGCATGTAGGAGGTAGTTCGGTTAACAGAAGGAGAGGTGGTATGGGATGCATTTCAGAAAGAACCCTCCCTAGTTTTCTAGACAGAAAAAGGAGAGGAGGGGAGAAGTGCTTTCAGTTTTGTAAGGCTTTGTTAATGTAACCTTAAAATAAAGATAGTGCTGATATTCCTGACAATGCTTCTTGTTTGGACGATTTCAAAAAGCTAACAGGTATTTAGTTTATAAGATGAGAAGCACTGTACTTCTCTAGCACTGGTAGTCCCCAGCAATAATCCTTAATGTAAAAGTGGATAATTATGCACTCTGAATATATACAAAAATATGAAGAAAACACATATTAAAAGAAACAATTTTAGATATGCTGTTGTAGATAAGAAAAATAGAGTGTGAATTAACAGAATAACAAAAATCTATAAAATAACACATAAAAAGAATGCATAAGAAAATTATGCATAAAAAATAAGAAGCTGGAACATATTACCACATGATATCAGAAGTTATGATACCGCTGACTTGGATGGCTTTGAATAGAGTAATCAAATCAATGGATATTAAGGCTATCTGCATCTACTAATGATGATGAATATACTGTACATGGTAATATGACTAATATCAGAATGCCTCTCACAGGTAGCTGGAAATAGTGTCATGGCAGGAGATAGTAGCTTATACTCTTTTCTCCATATAGCAAGAATTAGTTAGCCAGTTAAAGCAATTTGTAATTTTTAGCAAATTGTAGATTTCTTTGGTATAGTAAGTTTTGTGGATTGCATCATTCATTATAAATCATTCCGGTCTTTGAGCCTTTTATCTGCATTTTTACAGGTAACAAGAGAAAGAAGACAGCAAGGATTCCCTAATCCGATACCTGGTGAAAGAAGGGGAAACAGTAGCTACATATCAAAAATACTTTAAAAAAATATTCTTAGCAAAGAGTCAACTGCCTGAGTTTCTAAATTAGTGACAAGTTCATCCCCAGGTGTTCTCTACTTAAGGACATCACCTTCCCTAAAAATATACCTGGCAGTGGGTCAGCTATTTCATGTTACAACAAAGTAACTGATAAGATGTGCTACAGAGATATCTCCAGCTGTTGTCATTTATGGTACATTCACTCCCGTAGTATAAAAAGGTGGACAAAGCCCCAAACAATTGGAACCTTATCATGGAACTAAAATCCTGGAAAGTAAGATGTGTCACACTTCCAAACTAGTAAGAAAATTATAAAGCCATGTCATACCCTATGACTATCATTAAATGTTGTACCTGACGGTTCTTGACTCTTGATTAATGTATCTTTTCTTTTATATATACTGAGAGTATTTGCACCAAGACAAATTCCTTGTGTGTCCAACCACACTTGGCCAATAAAGAATTCTGTTCTATTCTATTCTATTCTATTCTATTCTATTCTATTCTATTCTATTCTATTCTATTCTATTCTATTCTATTCATGAAGTCACTGGAAATCCCAAAGGTGCTTTTCAAAAGTCCAATTGCCTTTTGAAAAGCACTTTTGGGACAACCATGACCTGGATGACTGAGAATCTCCAAAGGCATTATCCCACTGTGAACTGAGCCCAAATTAAATGACACTTCTCCCCCCACCTTCTGTTCAATCGGGTTTGATTCTCAGAGACAGTCTGGATAAAACCCTGCAGTTTCTTATCAAGATTTTTCAGAAGTGGTTTGTCTGTGTATTAAACAGACAATTTGTTGTTTTTACTTTTTGCAAAGTTGAGTGCCCAAGATCATAAAGTTGAATAGCTACTAAAATGAACGGCTAAAAGAACATGTTGTTTTTTTTAAACAAAACTTTTAAATAAAACTTTTCTATAGTAAGTATAATATGGATGCCATTATAACCATGTGATGTCAAAGATTGCTTAAGAGACAGCCATAAATATGTGAAAGAAGAAGACAGGAAATATCTCCCCCTCCCTTATACTGAAGCTTGGAAACATCCAACAAAGATGACTGGCAATAAATCCATGCAATACAAATTAGCTCCTTTCATTTAATGAAAATGAATGGAGTTTATTGTGAAAAATGCAGGGGTGACCACTGGCAAGTGCTTCTTAAAGATGTATTTGGTGCATAAATAAAAGAACAATGACAACTGGTTATATTAACTAGGTCAAAGCCTGTAAGAACTTATTGCTTTCAGACCATCCACTGCTGAAGAAGATGGATGCTTATGTCACTACAACAGAGCATTTACAGTGTTTTGTTCACCATAAATGAAGTGGGTAGATGGTGTTGAAAGATTTCAAATTGATTTTGCTACTGGGATAGGTATTATACTAAAATAGGTATTATACTAAATTGCATTATACTAAACTGCAACTAGAATAGGTATTATACTAAACTGCATTTCCATTGCTCAGCTGGCAGCAGAATGCTAGTGTCAACATTATTGTGGCTCCTATCAATTACTGCCTTTTCCTACTTAAGCCAGCTCATGAATCTGGAACACTGTTTGAAAAACTGAACTGTAGTTGGCTTGGGTGAAGTTGAAAATGAAGCTCTTTTGCAATGCAGTGAAAATGAGAATATGTCTTGGCAATAGATGGACTGTCCTATAAAAGCAGTTCAGTTTCATTACAGTTGTTGCTGAGTCTGTAAAGACAGGAAGAGAAAAATATCATAGTTCATGAAGTGGTTTTTTGGCAGTAACCGGTTGTGAGAAAACAATCCTAGGAAAATAGGAATTGGGTTTCTGGACAGTAGTTTTTATGGATTTCAGTGTACAAAACAACATGGACAACGTGTCTATGGAGATTTTCAGTCATCCAGGTCATGGTTGTCCCAAAGCTGAAGAAGCTGTCTCTGAAGCTGAAGAAGCTTCTTGGATGAGAAGTGAAATGTCTTCAAAGAAAAAAAAGAAAGTTTAGTTGCCTCTTTGGAAAAAAAAAAAAAAAGCACTTTTGGGACAAAATGAACACATGTTTTGTTTTGTGGTAAGCAAAGCCAATGAAATGTCCTAATGGGTCCCAACCAGTTCTGTACCCATGTTGGTTCTTTGGCTCAGATACAAACTATGAAGTATGCCTGTAATCCTAAATAACTCATTTTTGAGAAGTTAACCGATGAATGGCAAAAATGGCAGAAATCAGAAAAGGGCCAGTTTGCTTGGAATCAATTCATCCTATCTTGCCCATTTGAAAAAAGAAAATTCATCCCTACCAGAATTTTTAAAGGGTGTCTTTATTTGTATACATAACCGTAATTTCCTTAGTACAGTAAGGAATGGTATATTTACTTACTACAGTAAACTTTAAATCTTTTCACACCTAAACATACTTTTGAAGCCCAACTGAATGAAATAACTCTGATTTCTGAATAAACATCTGCACTGTACTGCACTTCAAAACATCTAAAATTTGATCATCCAACTACTGCATATTCCAGCAATTAAGCATTTCAGTATATTTGTATTTAGGCTTGTGCATATATTCTGACATACGTCTAAAGACTGAATGACTAAAATTAAAAAAAAAATCCTTTTAAAATGGTGGTGATTCTGTTGGAGGACATAGTTGCAGATTTTTGAAATCTTATGACTATAAAGTGTTTTTAGTCAGTTTTGATTTACTTCTTGACTTTTTATTTTCCTAAGCATCTTGCCTCCATGTTTTTCTCTCATTCCTCTTGTCTTTTTCGCTTTTCGCCCTTCCTTAGCAGTCAGAGTAATGCAATGAAATAAAATACTTCCTTTTAATTTAATTTACCCCCATTTAATTTGAGGCACTTCAACTAAATGTTTTCTCTGTAAGAAATTACCTCAAAGGAAATGTTTAATTAAAAGAAAGCCACAGAGCATGAGAAAAGTCTCTTCTTGTTTCTGATGGAGTAAGCTTCAGTTCCTTCAATCTAAGATTCATTAAATCTATTTTTCACTTATGTTTCCTTAAAAATCACTAAGTAATTTCCAAGTACAATGTTCTGTTTGTGAAAAGAATTGCTGTATAAATGTACAAACATTGCTGTATAAATGACTTCAGCTATAACCTTGAGTAAACTTATCTTGAAATAAACAGATTGAAATCAACGTATTAAGTTTGTTTAAACTGTTTAAACATGAACACAAAATATTATTGAAAACAAAACAAATAGATTTAATATGAGATTAGCTCAACACACACATCCAAATGAAATCAATTCAGTTAATATATGTTCTTCAAGTAGAATCTCTTTGTAATTTATTACAATAACAGTTAATAAATCCTAACAGATCTGTAAATATATCTTTTGGAAAGTTTGAGAGAAATTCATTCAAAACATTTATTAGTGATACTTCAAAGTAATGAGATATAATATTCCCACAAAAAAGAATAGCCTTATTCAAAATGCCATTACCATCTTTAAATCTTTTAGAGAGATGTATACTCCAGCTATGGAGAACACAAGGAGGATTTAAGGATAGTAGCTGCATTTGTCTCCAGTTGCCTTCTGCAATGTGCACTAGACCAGGGCTCTCCAACCTTGGCAACTTTAAGACTTGTGGACTTCAACTCACAGAATTCTCCAGCCAGTAAAGCTAGCTGACAATATGTTGCTCTTCCAAAGTTACTAAATTACAACTAAATTTAAATTAAATTAGATCCAGGAAAAATGGCTAATGATGAGTCCTGTAGAAGTCCATGATGATGATGATGAATCCTGTAGCTCACCATCTTTTGGAGGGTCACACTATACTTGCCAAAGATTGATGACATTAAGTCTCTTCATGCAAGGAAGCTTACTTTGTAGTTTCAATGCCATGGAAGAACAGAGTTAGAAGTTGTCCAGTGACCTATTTTGGTCAAAGATGCTCTATGCTCAGATAGCCATAGCAGAGGGCATTGGAAATGGGAATTATTATTGTTATTGCTTCTTTTTAGAGGTAGGACATGCAGTCTTTTAAAGTGCCTGTGTAACATGAGGAGCCTAGAAAGCTCTCCCATAAAATCTTACTTTAATTTATTAGGGGTTAAATATAATTAATGAATTTTGGTATATGAACTTAGTATAGAGAACAATATATAATACTTAATATATAATATTTGATAATATTCTATTTATAGTATGTGATAACACTTTATTGAATTGGAATTTAAATTGCCTAAGCGACAAATTGGGTCGAAGAAAGAGATCTAAAATAACTTGGTGTGTAAGCTTAGTAAATAGACTTGCAATCACATTTAAAGGGCTATTACATCGAATGGTGATTTGGGAAAATATTCTTAACATTATCCAATTGCAAAAACAAATCTTATCAGAGATGACTTCCACAACAACCACGGCCCTGAAAACGGGAAGGAAGAACACCCAGACCTTGGACGACAACTTTGGCAACTGCCTCCCAACAACGCAGAAAACTATAGAAGAGACCTTGACAGGAGAAAAACAACCGACCGTCACTAATGCCAATCTGCAAGCGACACTATTATCCCTGCAAGAGTCAATGTCTAGAATGCAGGAGATTATGATTAGGAATCACAATGAGACCAGAGCCGATATTAGCGAACTGAAGGAAGAAATGGGGAAATTAAAAGAGGAGATGAGAGCAGATATACAAAAGTCAAAGATAAGGTGGGGACAATGCAATTGGCTATGGAAAGAACTGAAATAAAAATAAAAGAAATAGAGAGGAGGACAGAACGGCGGAGAGGAACCTAGAAAGGACTGAAGAAGGCTTTAAAAGTGTTAATAGAGAAATGGAAGATTCCTTGGTCCAACTTGAGATGGACAGAGCAGCGGCATACCTAAGGTTCCAAAACGTGGAGGAATCCAAAAATGAAGAACTAGCGCAATTAATGGCAGGTTTGTTGGCTGATCTAGTTGGAAAAGAAAAAGATGACTTACTCAAAGAATTCGAGCGAAGTCTATAAGGTGAATACCAGTTATGCAAGGCGTCACAAGTGCCCAAGGGAGATCCATATCCGCTTTTCAAGAAGATGCCTGAGAGACCTAATACTTAGAATGGCCAGAGATGAGAGAGTATTATATATGGGCAAAGAGATCATAGTTCTCAAGCAGATTCCAAGAAAAGTGAGGGCCTTAAGGCAAGAATATAAATTTTAGCTAACCACTTAAATAAAAAGAAATTTCATTTAAATGGCAAATTCCAGAAGGGATGCTAATATGGTGGAAGGGAAGAAAAATTAAAATAGATTCAATAGAACAAGCACAAGACTTTCTAGAACAGCTAACAACCACGGAGGATCAACACACTAAGGAGGAAACCCAAAGGAACATGCAGGAAGATCGGAACCGCCATAGGAACAAGGAAGAAAGACCCGTCCAAACTCAAGGAAAAGACAACTTACAACAAGAAAGAGTAGAAACATCCCCATACCTCCTACAAGAAGAGAGCCGTATAATTACGAGACAAAAAGCGAGGCAGACTTAAGTAAATGGAGGAAGGAAGTAAAATCCTTTCCATCAACATAAACGGCCTAAATTCAAGAGCTAAAAGGAAGAGGATTCTAAATAAACTAATAAAACAAAACGTTGATATAGTTTGCATACAAGAAACACACATTAGGAAAAGTGAGGAGAAATTTCTAGATTGTCCGAAACTGGGAAAATTATTCACAGCACCAGCAGATGAGCACAAAAAGAAAGGTATTGCAATATATGTGAGAGATGATTTAAAAGCGGAGTTAATCTGGGCGGATCTGAAGGAAGAACCCTGGTGGTACAAACTTGATTAATGGCATTACATTTTTACTGGTAGTAATCTATGCTCCAAATGATGATCAAGGTAAATTTTTCAAACATCTTCACCAAAAAATAATAGATTTCGGAAATGGCAATATTTTTCTGATTGGCGATTTTAACTCTATTGCTGACTACCGGAAGGATCATAGTAACATGAGTAAGAATAAAAAAGGAAAAAGAGAATTTTGAAGCCATGTAAGGATATGATGTACGAACTGAATCTGGTAGATATTTGGAAAACTAAACCCAAAAAAGAACAGTTTACCTTTTACTCTAACCCACACAAAATTTGGACAAGAATAGATATGGCTTGGATAAATGGTGAATTAATTAATGAAATCAAAGATAGCGAAATCTTACCAAACGACTGGGCTGATCACAACCCAATTCAAATAACCTGGAGAGGTAGAAGAAAACCAAAAAGAAGATGGACTCTTAACACTCACTTAATAAAAGAAGAAGAATACACTAATAAATTGAAAGAAGAACTGAACTTCTTCTTAAAAGAAAATAATAATGAACTAACTCGAAACAAAATATATGGGACACAATGAAGGCATTTATAAGAGGAACAACGATCTCTTACAATGCTATGAGAAATAAAAGAAAGTATGCCCAACAAAGTAACTTACAACAAGAAATTAAGGATTTAGAAACCCAACTACAAAGAACCCCAAAATCAAAGAATACAGAATCAGTTAATAACAACTAAACACAATCTAAATTTATTGGAACAAGAAAAATTGGAGAGTAGTCTGAAAATGACTAAACAAATTTATTTTGAGCACGCAAACAAGCCAGGGAGATGGTTAGCCCACAAACTTAAGAAAATGAAAGAAAAAAGATTGATACACCAATTAATGGACGAGAGGGGCAATTTGCAAGAGGAGATAGAGAAGAAAAAAGAGATCACTTTTAAATACTTCAGGAAATTATACAAAAAGGAAGACGTTTGTGAGGACAAAATAATGAAATATCTAGAGGAAGCGAACGAAAAAGCAATTGGAGAGGAAGAGATAGAATTATTAAACAAAAATATAACATGGTCCGAACTGAAGTCAGCAATAGAGAAGCAAAGTAACAATAAAGCGCCAGGACCGGACGGGATACCTGTAGAACTTTACAAAACAATCATAGAACAAATTGGACCACTGATGCTGGAAGTATTCAATGAGGTACTCCTAGCAGCCAAGATGCCGGACTCGTGGAGGAGCCTTAATTTCGCTGATCCCGAAGGAGGACCTAGACCATAGACTTATTAATAATTATAGACCAATCTCGCTCCTGAATGCAGATTACAAACTATTCTCTTCTATAATAGCTAATAGACTAAAACAGGTTCTAAACACACATATCCATGAAGATCAAAATGGATTTCTCCCATTTCGACAAATTAAGAATAATCTAAGAACAGTGATAGACATTTCAGAATACTATGAAGCCCATCCGGAAAAACAATTTGCATTTATCTTTTTGGACGCTGAAAAAGCATTCGACAATTTAAATTGGCATTTTTAATTCAAAAAATATACAATATGAACCTCGGCACTAGATTCGAAAACATCGTCACTACAATTTACCATACTCAACAGGCAAATATTCTAATAAATGGGGAACAAACTGACCCGATAAAAATAGAAAAAGGGTTAGACAGGGTTGCCCTCTCTCTCCTCTGCTTTTCATATTCGCCCTAGAATCTCTTTTGGCGTATATTAGGCAAAATTCGAGAATTAGAGGACTGAGGATTAAATCAGAAGAGTACAAAGTACAAGCCTTCGCTGATGATTTGGTTTTTTTCTGGAGGAGCCTATAGAAAAAGGACATAACTTATTAGAAGAACTAGAACAATTTGGAGAAGTCGCAGGATTTAAAATTAATAGGGGTAAAACGAAATTAATGTCTAAAAATTTAACAGGAGACCAGAATAAAGAACTAGAGACAATAATGGGAATACAGGTGACAAAAAAATTAAATACTTAGGAATTTGGCTTACTCCACAAAGCAAATAATTAAAAGAAAACAACTATGACAAACTTCTCCAACAATCCAAGAAAGATTTAGATTCCTGGAGTACATTACAACTTTCCTTATTGGGCAGGATTGCTCTGATTAAGATGAATATTCTGCCAAAATTTCTATATCTATTCCAGACAATTCCTATCAAATTAAATAAAATTTTTTTATGGAATTAAACAAGATAACACTGAAATTTATTTGGCAGGGAAAAAGCTAGGATTAATGTAAAAGCCCTACAAGATTTGAAAAGCAGAGGAGGGTTAGGCCTGCCAAACTGGGAAGTATATTACAAGGCAGCCACCCTACTATGGATAAAGGAATGGGTGAATTTAACTAACAAAAAGAACACTAATATTAGAAGGCCACGATATGCAGAAAGGATGGCATGCCTTTCTGTGGGAAACTGGGAAACCCAGGCAATCATATTTCCATAGGCATCTTATCAGGGACTCTCTATTAACCAATTGGAAAAAAGTACGTAAAAAACTTTATCTAAAAATACCGATTTGGCTATCTCCAATGGAAGCGATAGTACACCCTAATAATTTGGATATAACTAAAATGATTAAGTACGAAAATTTATTAGACCCACAAGGAAAATTGAAAACCCGACAAGAATTACAAGAGCGAGGATTTAAAATTGATCAGTGGGTGTACCTTCAAATTCATAGTAGATATAAACAAGATATTAAGGAATTTGGAATCTACAATAAATTACAGACTTTAGACAAAATTCTATTAGGACCGAGCAAAAAAAATATATCTAAATTTTACAAACATTTATTAGAAACTGAATTAGAACAAGAAATTGTCAAAGGAAATATGATTGCGTGGAGCAGAAAGCGTGGGACGGAGCATTACGCTAGCAGAATGGGAAAGGATCTGGAACAGGAACATTAAGATCACGAAATCAGCAGCTTATAAAGAAAAGCATATAAAATGTTTTATAGATGGCACCTGCCCCCTTCGAGATTGGCGAAGATGCACCCCAACACGAGCCCCAATTGTTGGAAATGTCAAAGCATAGAAGGTACCTTCTTCCATTTGTGGTGGTCGTGCAAGGAAACCCAGAAGTACTGGCAAAAATTAGGCGCTGGCTAGAGGAAATAACCAAGGAACAAATAGAGTACAAACCAGAGTCCTTCCTTCTAGGAATTTTCGATAAACAAATACCCAAAAAATCGAAGTATATTGTAATTCATATCTTAACCGCAGCCAGACTGGCATTTGCCCAGTGCTGGAAATTATCTTCCATTCCCTCTGAACATATGGTTATTCAGAAAATTTTACAATGCGCGAAATGGACAAACTAACCCAAGCACTAAAAAATAAAGAATCCTCATCATATTACAATAATTGGAATCCTTTGTATAATTGGCTAAACCAAAGATAGATCATCTCTAGGAAAATTATGGCCGAGGGCCTCCGAAGCAGAGATAAAGAAAAGCACCGCCGATGATACTTTTGAAGAAGAAAGGATCTTACAGACAGTCACAAAATATGGTTTTATTTTAACTGTTTTCCCTACTCTATCCTTCCCCTCCCTTACTCTTCCCTTTCCCCTCTCTTAGGCTTTCCTCCCTCTCCCTCTTGGTCTATGCCAAGGCCTATTTTCTTTTTGTTGTACATAATTTGTAGTTGTGTTGTTCTTTTAAAGGTAAAACTAATAAAGTATTTTTCCAAAAAAAAAAAAAAATCTCGTGCGCAATCGGTCCCATTGTATTTATTTATTTAATCTGTGGCCAGGTTTCCCAAAGAGCTCAGATATAGTAAAAGTAAAAGAAAAAAAGATCCAATAAGCAAAGAGTCAGAGAGCTCGATATAAAGCAAAATCACAAAACAATTAAAAATACGCCAAAGTAAAATAATGTGTATTTTGGGAGTGGGTGGAGAAAAATACTTATACAGATGGAACAGGTTGAGGAAGGGTCCATTCACGACAGTGACCAAAACCTGTCAGAGGTGGATCCCCTAAAAAGGGGCATGTCAGACATTGAAGGCATTAAGCCAGGCCAACCGACCTTTGTGGGTCTGTTCCACCCTCAACCTTTTCAGATCTCTGTTGTTCAAGGCAAAAACTACTGCCCGCCTTAATATTCCACCCCCCTCAGCCTAACAATCTGTTCTGCAAGAGAGTCAGACAGTTTGATTTCTCCCAACCAATAATAGAAGAGGAAGTCATACCTGTCCCGCAGATGTTCTCGGACCTTATCCAGAAACAATGGGCTTCTTCAATGGCGTATCCCCCCTCCTACAGGATATGATAGATTATTTTTTTTAATTTGGCTTCTGATTTCTCTAAAGTTTTCAATACCACAGTAGTAGATGAACCAGTGGTGGCATTGGC